>NC_057863.1:79052793-79352793 GCF_019393635.1 Dromiciops gliroides | reverse complement strand
TCTGCCATATGAAAAAATGCTCTAAATAACAACTGATTAGAGAAATGCAAATTAAAAGAACTCTAAGATACCAGCTCACACCTATCAGATTGTCTAATATGACAAAAAAGGAAAATAATAAATGTTGGAGAAGCTGTGGAAAGGTTGGATCACTAATGCATTGTTGGTGGAGTTGTGAACTTATCCAACTATTCTGGAGAACAGTATGGAACTATGCTCAAAGGACTATGGGTCTGTGTATACCCTTTGATCCAGTAATACTACTACTGGGTCTGTATCCCAAAGAGATCATAAAAAAGGGAAAAGGACCCATGTGTACAAAAATATTTATGGCAGCTCTCTTTGCGGTGGCAAAGAATTGGAAATTGAGGGAGTGCCCATCAATTGGGGAATGGCTGGACAAGTTGTGGTAGATGAATGTAATGGGATACTATTGTGCTGTAAGAAATGATGAGCAGGCAGATTTCAGAAAAATCTGGAAAGACTTAAGTGGACTGATGCTGAATGAAGTGAGCAGAACCAGGAGAATATTGTACACGGTAACAGCAACATTGTGTGATGATCAATTGTGACACTTAGATCTTCTCAACAGTGCAATGATCCAGGACAATTCCAAAAAACTCGTGATGGAAAATGTTCTTCACATCCAGAAAAAAGAACTATGGATTCTGAATACAGATCCAACCATGCTGTTTCTACTTTTGTTTTTGTTTTTTGAGGTTTTTCCCTTTTGTTCTGATTCTTCTTTTACAACATGACTAATGCAGAAATGTTTAATGTGATTGTATGTATATATATATATATATATATATATATATATATATATATATATATATATATATATGTAACCTATATCAGATTGCTTTCTGTCTTGGGGAAGGAGAAAAAATTTGAAATTAAAAATCTTATGAAAACAAATGTTGAAAATTATCTTTGCATGTAACTGTAAAATAATAAAATATTTTTCTGATTAAAAAAAGGAAAAAAAGAAAATGGATATAAGGACTAAAATGAAACAGTTCCTGTCCTCAAGGGGTTTGCATCTACTGCACAATACAATGTGTACAGAGCTAAATAAAAATACAACATGTTAAACAATAAAGTGATTTTAAGACAGAGGGAAAAAGCAAAGGTTTGTTTTAATGAAAGTATTTAATAAAAGGGTTTGATAATGCGAGCTGTCATTATTATATTCTCTTCTATGATATTCTAAGGAAGCTAGAGAGGTACCTATGGTAGAATAATTAATTCTGAAACTCTTCTGTGGCACATGGGATCATAATCTTGAGGTTGAAAAGTCATCCAATCCACCCCTCTCATTTTTAGATGAGAATTGAGACACAAAAAGGCTAAGTGATTTGCCCAGTTATAGATGTAGTAAGTGGCAGAGCTAGTTTGTTAACTCATGTCCTCTGACTCCAAACCTCATCAATCTTTCTTCTATACCAAGCTCCCTCTAATCTTAGAATGCAGGATTTTAGCACTAGAAGGATCAATGTTTTCTCTGCTTTGTGAAGGCCTCAAACTTGGTTATCTTGGTTCTAGATTAAGGCCCATCCAACTGAAGAGAAAGAAAAGGAAAAGGACGATGATGCTGAAGTAGCACAAGGAGCTACAGCAACCAGCCCCTCATCCACCCAGCTTTCAGACACTGAAGACTTTGCAGGTCTTGAGACCACAAGCTTGTTACAGCCTGATGACACTATTCTTCATATAAGTGAGGAAAATGGGATGGAGAATCCTCTGCTAACAAGCCAGTTCAGTTTTACTCATATTGAACTGGGGGAGACAGATATTGACCTAGATGAATCTCATGTTTAATCTTATATTTAGTAGGATTTGAGGGTTTAGAAGGAGAATGAATTACCTTGTTGAAATACATTGTCTCTAGGTATGACTGTGGTGGCAAATTGTCATTAGCCAATTAAAGAAAGCACTTTATATTCATAGAAGGTACAAATCTAAGTAATTTGTTGCCAATCAGCAGAATATTTCAAAAAACAACATAAAATTGATGATTATATTCCTTTTGTGAAGACCACAAATACCAGAGAAGAATGGGAAAATGAGCCATTTCAATGTTACAAATGTACTATAAACATCAGCTTATCTAAGAAAATGAACAAACATATTAATATATTACAAGAAAGAAACAAACCCTTTTATGTTGGTCACATTAGCATCTCACCTGAATTTTTATTTTTGTAGTTTCAAAATAAATATATGACTCATTCATGAGTGGCAAATTATATTTAAAATGAAATAAAATATTGGATAAAGCACCGGCCTTGGATTCAGGAGTACCTGAGTTCAAATCCAGCCTCAGACACTTGACTTACTAGCTGTGTGACCCTGGGCAAGTCACTTAACCCCCATTGCCCAGCAAAAAAAAAAAAATTTAAAAAAATGAAATAAAATACTAAAAGGAAATTTTTTGGAGCTTTCAAAATGTTTACTTTGTGCTTTCATTGCACTCTGTAAAATCAGAATGCTAATGTTATAAAAACCTTCCATCCATTTCAAAATATAACTAACCAGTTATACAGTATTACCAGTAGGGAGAGGTACAGTTCTTTACAAAGCTAAAAGTTGTTCAAAAAGACAAAGATTATAATGATATGAAAGCCATATGTGAAAATGGCAGTTAGAAAAGGATGAGACTACTCATTACAGCAATTGTTATATCAGTGCATGACAGAGGAGACAACTGGAAATAAGTGTTGATTGTCAGGTGTAGTAGCTGTTGCCTATCCTCAAAGACCTACTCTCCTATAGCTACTTTCATTGTACTGAGGTTATTAGAACCATCTTCATAGCCATTCCTTTATAACAGTGTTCCCAGCTGCCCCCCAAGACATATACATTCATGATGCAAGATAAATCCCTATAAATGAGGAAATTTCTCCATCTATAGGGCCCAACCATAAGTTGTCCTTGTTCTTGAATAAGCCCTGTCACATGGCTTTCACATGGATTGTTAGTGTTCAAAGAAATATGAGAGGGATTATGATGATCAGATGCCTAGCAAGTCAATCTCACTAAAATAAGATCATAGGATTATGAATTTCACAATTCAAAATTAAATTTAACTGTTTACCTTAGAAAATGACATTCTATACAACAAATCACAAACTCATGTTTCTGTGATTCTTTGACTTAACATACTAAATTAGCATAGTATATTAATGCAAACTCTAATCCTGGAGTTGAAGTTAAACATAGACCTTAATTATATTACAATGAATTTTAAATTATTCTGTATGTCTATAGTTTATCTATATTGATCATAAACTATATCTGCATATACAGAGGAAGCCTATTAAACCTTAACCTAATACAGAAAAGGTATTCTTCTACTAGAGGTACTTATTGAATAGGCCTAAATTATACTTTGAATGATGTAAAAATGTAATTTGAAGTCATTCATAGCCCTGTCCAAGAATACGGTGCAATGAATAGGTCTCTATCACTAATAATGATAAAAGACAAATAGCCACCTAAACCTAGAATAAGTAGTTTCAAAAACTAGAGAGGCCAAATGTACTCTTGTTCATTTTACAGTATTTTCATATAGCTTGCACTTATTGCCAACTAACCCTCAAATGCAGGTATATATCTATTATAATGATGTTGTGAATCTCTCTAAGTAAGCTAGTATATTTCTGCTATTTAGAAAATATGCTGCTGCTCAGTTAGTGTTAGGGGCCTTATGTCTATGTAATTTCCAAATGTCCGGGTTGTGTGGGTGTCATAATGTATGTGCATGTTCCAGTCCAGTTCACTGATTCAGATTAGACATAATCAAACATAAATGTACAAGAGAGCAAAAAAAAAAACGTGGAGGGTAGGTGAGATGTTAAAGAATGATGTTACTTTCAACAGGTGTCTTTAAGTACAGTTTCATATGCTTATCAAGACACAGAGCTATTTTTAAAGGTGACATCATGCCTGTCTACTTATTATCCAATCCCTCCTCTACTCTTCTGCTGCCGAAGTCTTTTGGAAGCTTCTTCAGTATTTTAAGTACAAGTACATTACGTTAAAAAAAAATAGCCCCTATTCTGAGAACGACGGCCTTATTTAGAGGAAGTGTTGTCCTATTGGGACTATGTCTCTGCTGCTGTGTGTATCCATGTTTTTTTCAGATGCCCTTAATTATGTTGAATGTCTTTGTGTGTGGGTAAAGTATTTATGTATATGTATATAAGACTGTCACAGTTGTACTTTCAGGAATATTATTGTCTTGGAATTTAAAGGAATGAGGAGAGGAAAGAAAGATGGAGACAATTCTAAAGAAGTTTTACCATTTGCTTAATGTTCAAAACATTTGAAAGCAGGTGCTTTTACTGAATGGAAGTCTAAATGTTGTTTATCTTGAAAGAGTAAATAGTATAGGGATCATTTGTTAAAACATTCATGTATATAAACATTTATTGATTTATGCTGGGGAAAATATAACAAGAGCCCTTCACCATGAATAAATCTTCCAATTCAACAAACTGCTTTTTAAAAGAACACAAAAATGTCCAAGTTTAATTTAACTTTTTAGAGAACTTGAGCACGTTTATTACATACTGGTAGATGATGGTTCAGATCAACTAGATTTAATTTAGCCAGTTCAAATAAGTTCAAATGCTTGGGATAGATTGTTGAACATTTTTTATAAGAATCTCCTACTTGCAAATTGTGAAACATTTGTCTCTAGTGTATCATGTATCCCAGTGGTGTCAATCTCTAATAAAAGCAGGGGCCACTATAGCATACGTAAGGATCCCAATAGGCTTATTGATTTATTTTTTAAATGTTACATTATATATGTTTTAATGTATTTTTATTTATTTTGTTAAATATTTCCCAATTACATTTTATTATGGTTCATGCCACACTTGGGAGTGTTGTGGGTCACATGTGGCCCATGGGCTGCATGTTTGATACCTATGATGTACCTCATAATCTGTTGACTTGATATATTATCCTCTATTTTATAAATGAGGAAAACTGAGTCACAGAAAAGGTTGTAATAATGCATGTAGAGTTATGCTGATAATATATACTTTACCAAAAGTCATCAAAATATAATGGGGAAAAGATCCTGTGGGGCATTAATGTCAGGCTAAACCAAGGAGAATATTGGTAGAAAGAGCAATGAATTTAGAGGCAGATCCCAATTCAGACCCTATAGTGAAGTCATCACTGGGCTTCGGGTTTTTTTTACTGTGAAATAGAGAGAGAAGTGAGAGTTCAATGATCTCTAAGGTCCCTTCCAGCTCCTACAACCCACAGTTCCTAATTTTAAGCCGTTAGCAGTTATTACAGCCATAACCACACGGCCTTTGCTTTGAAAGAGGAGCTTGCCTCCCAGTCAATAAAGGGCATTCTTCTGCTCTGCCATCGGGCTCAGAAGGCAGCAAAGATAAAAAAGCAAGGTGCTAGAAGGAAGGGTCATAAAAGGATACAATTTCAGCTCAAGCACAGATGAAATGCTTATCTCAAGTTATCTGAGTAACTAGAGGCCCCTGAATCTGCTGCCTGGCTCAGTGAATCATGCTGCAGTCTACATGACCTATCCTTTATAATTCCATACTTATTATGAACAATATTTCTTCTTATTTGCCTCAGCTTCTAGTATCAGCAAATAGACTCACATGGTGATATTTCAGAAAGCTTTGATTTTTTCACTCAGGGGAATAAGAGCAAGTTGAAGGTAGAGTGTACTTGAGTAGGTTTGAGAACAATGTATATGTATTGAAGAATAGAAAACCTGCCAGATTACTGCACAGTTTGTCCCAGAGTATTTTTTTATAGTCATTACAACTATACGATGAACATTTTCCCATTAGCCATCTCAAAGGTTTATGTTAGAGGTAATAACAAAAGATTGAAATAATCTATTTTCCCCAAGATGAATACCTGTGAAGACTGTATATTGAATGACCAAAGAGCATGGATATGAAGAAATATCATGACAAATACCATATGAAAAAAATATTTGAAAAATGTTTATGAAAGATATTAGAGTTCATTGTTTGAATATGCACATATAATAAAGTAATTATAAAAGCACTTGAAATTACTGTCTTGGTGTGCCTCGGTTCTTTATTTCTGGATAAAGGTAGCAATTGTGACTTACTCTGAAACAGGATTTAACCTTTTCTATGTCATGTTTGCCTCAGAATAATGTTTTTTAAATGTATGAATTATAAAGGAAACCAATTATACTGAAATACACTTATCAAAATATTTTTCAAAAATAAGTTCACAGATCCCAAGTTAAGACCCCCTGCTAGAAAATCTCCTTTCTCAATGCATTTTGTTTTATGGACATATATGACTTTGTAAGTATATTACCTTGGCACCTACATTACATTATAGTGGAATTGAATTCTACAAATATTTACTAAATACATATTTTGAAGAATATACTAGAAAATAAGGACACAAACAAACATTCATTAAGTTCCAACTATGTGCCAGGCACTGTGCTAAATTCTTTTCATTTGGTCCTCACAACAACCCTAGAAGGAAAGTGCTATTATTATCCCCATTTTACAATTAAGGAAACTGAGGAAAACAGAAGTTAAGTGACTCACCCAGGGTCACACCACTGAGAAGTGGCTGAAGCCAAATTTCAATTCAGGTCTTCCTGAACCAGGGCCAGCATTCTGCACTGAAAATACAAAGATGAAAAATATATGGACTGAGAAAAACAAGCTGGGTTCCAAACCCAACTTTGCTACTAACAGCACATAACCTTTGGTGAAGTGGCAAGGACACTAAATTTGAAGTCAAGTCTTGACTTGTTTACTTTGTGACCTTGAGCAATGTACGTCATCTCTCTGGACCTCAGCTTCCTTATGTGTGAAATAAAAGAATTGGACCAGGTGACCTCTAAGGATCCTTCCAATTTTAAATCTGTGGTCCTAAATTACCTCATCTCTGGACTAGTTTCCTCATCTGCAAAACAAAGGCATTTGGCCTAGAAAGCCTCCTAAGATTTGTCTACTCTAAAATGTATTATGTCTATGCTTACAGCCATTCATGGCTGAGGTGACTCTGGCTTCTTGAAGAATGTAATAATGATGATAACGATAGTGCTAATAATTGCATTTATATAGCGCATGGTAACAACAGAGATAGTGCTTACTACACACCAGGCACTCTGCTAAGTGCTTTTTAATTATCTCATTTGATCCTCACAACAATCCTGGGAATAAATGCTATTGTCCCTGTTTTACATATGAGGAATCTGTGGCAGAGGTTGTGACTTGCCCAGGGTCACACAGCTAGTGATGGGCTAAGGTCAGAGGAATATGCTAATGATGTAAATTGTTGTATATTTTGTCATTATAACCTGCAATCGACTATACCTTCAAGATAGAGATGTCCATCACTAGAACACTGACAACTGGGTAATGGATGGTATTTTCAAAGAATCATAGAGAATCAACTAAAAAATACTTGAAATAATTAAAAACTTTAGCAAAATTGCAGGAAAGAAAATAATTCACATAAATCAACAACATTTCAATATATTATCAACAAAACCCAGCAGAAAGAGATAAAAAAAAGAAATTCCATTCAAAATAAACTGCTGACAATATAAAATAATTGGGAGTCTACCTGCCAAGATGAAGTCAGGAACTATATGAATAGAATTACAAAACACCTTTTATGTAAATAAAGAGAGACCCAAACAAATGGAGAAGTATTAATTACCCATTGGTAGGCTGGGCCAATATAATAAAAATGACAATTCTACCTAGATTAATTTACTTATTCAGTGTCATATCAATCAAACTACCAAAGAATTATTTTGTAGAGCCAGAAAAAATAATAACAAAATTGATCTGGAGGAACAGAAGGTCAAGAATGTCAAGGAAATTAATGGAAAAAAATGTGAAGAAAGGCAGCCTGCCAGTATCAGAATTCAAACTATATTACAATTTGGTACCAGTTAAGAAATAAAGTAGTGGATCAGTGAAATAGATCAAGTACACAATAAACAGTAGTAAATGATCATAGTAATCTACAGTTTGATAAACTCAAAGTTCTAAGCTTTTGGGGTAAGAACTCACCATCTGACAAAAATTGCTGGGAAAACGGGAAAGCAGTTTGAAAGAAAGTAGGCATAAGCCAACACCTTACACTGTATACCAAGACAAAGTCAAAAAGGGTATATAATTTTGACATAAAGGGTGATGTAATTAAGAAATCATGGAATGAATAAAGGAAGAGTTCATGACCAAAGAAGATATAGAGAGGATCACAGGAAGTAAAATGAATAATTTTGATTACATTAAATTTAAAATTTGTTTTGCACAAACAAAACAAATGCAGCCAAAATCAAAAGGAAAGTAGGAAACAAGGGGAATTTTTTTTTATATAGCAAGTTTCTTGATAAAGGCCTCCTTTTTCAAATATATAGGGAAATGAGCTAAATTTATAAAAATAAGAGCCATTCCCCAATTGATAAATGGTCAAAGGATGTGAACAGGCAGTTTCCAGAAGGTGAAATCAAAGTTATGAATAGTCACATAAAAATGCTCTAAATCACTATTGATTCAAGAAATGCAATATAAAACAACTTTGAGGTACCACCTCACACCTATCAAATTGATTGACTTAACAGAAAAAGAAAAGGGCAAATGCTGAAGGAAGTGGATTTGGAAAATTGGTACACTAATGCCCTGTTAGTAAAGTTATGATCTGGTGCAATCATTCTAGAGAACTATTTGGAACTCTGTTTTCTTAAAATAATGTTAAAACTGTGTTGTTGTTTTTTAATTAATTGGGGCGGCTAGGTGGCGCAGTTGATAAAGCACTGGCCTTGGAGTCAGGAGTACCTGAGTTCAAATTTGGCCTCTGACCCTTAACACTTACTAGCTCTGTGACCCTGGGCAAGTCACTTAACCCCAATTGCCTCACTAAAAAAAAAAAAAAATAATTGCTATTACTATATCTGTTTTGGTGTAAGCATATTATTATTTTTACTAACATCATATACCAGTAAAGAATTGACTGCGTGGCAGTTAGCATGAGCAGGAGAAAAAGCCCCAGAGGACCCATGCTGTCTCACACATCGTCTCAAAGAGACCCAAGAGAGTTCAAAAGACCTACATTGTCCTAAGAGGGGGAGTCAAGCCAAGAGCAAGTGCAGAGAGAGTGCCAAGTGCCAACCAAGAGAGAGAGATGCTGATGTGGCCAAGGGTTTTATCTTCTTTTGAGAGGTGAGTCATTACGATGTGGGGGGATTTAATGGATCAGATTGATCATGAAGCATCCCAAAGAATTACAAGACTCAGTGACTTAGTTTCCCAAGTTTTATTGAAAGACTGTGCTGACCACAGGGAGAATCATCCAAGGAGAGAGGTGTCTCAAATAGGGAGAGGAAAATGGTTATATTTATAGTGAGAAAAAAAATGATTATCTCCTCATTATCATAATCTCCACCTTAAGGAGGTACAGGGGAGGGCCTATCCTAATTTGGACTTCCTGGGGTCCTCAGACAACCTCCAAGGCAGGTACCTTTTTCCTTGGAGGTGTGTTTTTGGGGTTTAAACATCATAAGGTGAACCTAAGGACACATTTGGCCTTTTTTGTGCATGTTCATAAAGACATGCTTAAACTTGTCAGATCCAGAGGGTCTCTGTGTTTATGATATCTCTTTACTTAAGATCTGGTTTCTAGGTATCCTGTCATGTAGGAATATTAATGGATATTAATGGTTAATGGTCCCTAGTTATTATCTCTGTTGATGGTGAGGGTAGATAGGGACAAACCCTCTTGGTTACATTAATAACACAAACCTTAGTTTCTCTGTTAACCCTTTTAGGTACTATTTATAGCTACTATTGATAGGTTATCCCTTATACATTGAGATCCAAGCTATTTGGTTAGCATCATTCAATTCCATTGCTTGATATGACTTGAGGGTGGTCTATATTAAAATGAACTCTACAGATAACTTCCCAGAGAAGACCATAAAAGACCTTCACTCATTATCTAGGTGTGGTCTGATCTTATCTTCACTGAGCTAGAAAAAAGAATCAATCTTCATTTCTTTTGTTCCCTTGGGTTTGTCCCAGATCAAAGAGAATAGGACTTTCTGGAGTGTGGGGGAGAAAAGACTGAAACTGATCTTAGGGGTAATACGGAGCCACTGGACTTTATTGAGTAGGGAAGGAGTGCAATGGTCAGACATTCACTTTAGGAGGATCACATTAGCAGGGAGAGATTAATGTAGGCATTTGGTGATGAGGGCTTGTACCAGAGTGATGGCTGCAAAAAACACTCTGTCTCCCACTGTAACTCATTTCTTTTCCTATGCAAGTTCTTTCCCTGCCCCCCCAACATATTATCCATTATTAAGAAATCCATTATTAATAATTATTTTCTCAGAATTATGTCCAAGGTGTATACCCTTTGACCCAACAATACCACTACTAGGTCCATACCTCAAAGAGATAGAAGAAAAAGGAAAAAGAACTATATTAACAAAAATATTTAGAGCAGCTCTTTTTTGTGATGGCAAAGAATCAGAAATTGAGGGGATGCCATCAATTGGCAAAGGGCTGAACAAGCTGTGGTGTATGAATGTGGTGGAATACTATTGTGCTATAGGAAATTGTCATGGGGTGGGGGTGGGAGCCAACTGGTAGTGGGAGTCCTTGGGTATTCCTCTGTAAAGAATTAGCACAAAATACAATCAGAATTAAAATGGTCCTTTATTGGACACTAGAGAAAATGACCAAGAGGGAAGTCAAAGACAGCCTCGAGGGAAGGAGATGGCTGAGACATCTTCCTCCCAGAACAGAAGGAAAGCAAAAGCTTTTATAGAGGATAGATGGGGTGACCACCTGAAAATGGAAAGTTCCTTTTGGGGATGGGGTGGGGAAAGATTCCTGAGAGTAGGGAGGATTTTCTTTTTTTTTTTCTTTTTTTGGGGAATAATAGTACTGTTAATATGAATATATAGATCACCTGGATTTGATGGAGGTACCTTATTATCTAAAAGTATTTTTATGAAACCCTGGATTAATAGGATTAACAAGAGCAAAATGTCCTTCAACTGAACTCCAAACTGAACACGGACAGCTAGTAGACAAAAGACCCTACATAGTGACTTCTTTTCCTTCAGGATAGTAAGTCCCTTTCTTATGAAAACATTGGGGCATCCTCATCCTTGCCAAACCCTTTTTTGTTTTGTTTTGGTTTTCTGCAGGGCAATGAGGGTTAAGTGACTTGCCCAGGGTCACACAGCTAGTAAGGGTCAAGTGTCTAAAGTCAGATTTAAACTCAGGTCCTCCTGAATCCAGGACCAGTGCTTTATCCACTGTGCCACCTCGCTGCCCCTGTCAAACCCTTTTTTGTAATCCTGTAATCTTATCATGATGCTTCTATATTTCCTCTATACTTGTTAAAACTGAAATTACTAAATTGCTTTTTGTTTCTGTATCATGCTTTCGAAACTGACAATGCCCTGTAATCAGTGGACAAAAAAAAACCCATATATACCTCAGAAATGGCAAGTCTCTGAGCTTCCCTCTTAGGAAGGAAGTCTCCACATCATCATGTGTTATATATTTCTTCTTGGGACAAAATTTTCAATTGATATTATGTTTTTTTCTGTCTGTCTCTGATTTGGTTTGTCTTATAGGAGATATTAAATTCTCTGATCTGGTTCTTAGCCATGTTCTTTGATCTGGTTATATTTGTCGGAGGACAGGTATGGGAACAAATTGTAGGAAATATTATAAGACAGCATAATTTCTCTGATCTGTTTATTGATTCTGTTTGTAGGAGACAGGCAGATACAAAAGCTATATTTTAATGTTCAACAGTACTAACCTCTGGAGTTATCTCTGTCTCCTAGCTCAGGTAGTAGCCACACCTAACTGACTTTCCTGCTATAGAATTTTATCTCCTCTTACTTCTTAGGTGTGTCTGTCCTGATATCTAGTTGGCCAGTTTAAACTTTAATAGTCCCTTGATTCCTTGATAGTCTGTCCTGTTATCTGGTCACCTTTGGGTTTGCTTCTCCAAGGAGAAACTTCTTCTGACTTATCCTAATGACCTAATTTATCCTAATTTTATCCTAATATCCTAATTTAGCACTATGTCAAAATGATGAGCAGAATGGTTTTAGAAAAACCTAGGAAGACTTATATGAACTGATACAAATTGAAGTAAACATAACCAGAGATCATTGTACAGAGTAATAGCAACATTGTAAACTATGAAAGACTTAGCTACTGTAATCAAGAAAATGATCCAAGTTAATTCCTAAGGACCAGTGATGAAAAATGCTATCCACCTCCAGAGAGAACTAATGAATTCTGAATGCAGATTGAAGCATATTTTTCTTGCTTTTTTTTCCCCCAAATGGCTAATAAGGAAATGTTTTGCTTGACTTTACATGTATAATTGATTGATTGCCTTCTCAATGGGTGGGAACTGGAAGGAGGAAGAGTATTTGGAACTCAAAAAAAATTTTAAATATTAAAAATAATTTTGTTAAGTTTGTAAGCTCCTTGAAGAGCTTTTTTTTTTTTAAATTTGTATCCCCAGTACTTACATAGTGCCTGGTGCATAACAGGCACTTAATGTTTATTGATCGATTGATTACTTTGCTGCAATTAATTTGCTGTAGCATAGGAGGGGGGGTCAAACTGGAAAAACAGATTGAAGCCATATTGTAAAGGCCAAACAAAGGAGCCTGTACTTTGCCCAATGGGCAGTAAAAAACTATGGAAGCTTCTCCAGTGGATCAGTAACATAGTGAGTGGAACCTGAGTTTTCAGAATATTAATGGGGCAATTGTATACAAATTAGAGAGGAAAGACTGGCAGCAGGGAAATCAATTAGGAGGCCACTACAGAAGTCCAGGTAAGAGGTGATGATGATGTGGGATAGAATTTGGGGTCAGATTGATCATGAGTCGTCCCAAAAGAATTACAAAACTCAGTGACTCAGTTTCCCAGGTTTTATTGCAATACTGTGGGTGACCACAGGGAGAGAACCAGAATAGTGAAAAGGTATCTCTTGAATAGTGAAAGAAAAGACAGTTATATTTATAGTATAGATAAATTGATTATTAGTCTCATTATAATAATCTCTACCTTGGGGAGGTACAAGGGAGGGCCTGTCCTACTCATTATATTCTCCACCTAGGGGTGTTACAGGGGAGGGCTTATCCTAATTTAGAGTTCCTGGGGGTCCAAAGCCAATCCCCAAAGTGGGTACCTTTTTCAGTGGAGGTGTGTTTTGGGGGTTTACACGTCATAAGGCGAATCTGGGGACAAATTTGGCCTTTTCTGCGCATGTCTCTTTCTGATTCCCATGGCTAGTTTCAAAATATAATAATTTTTCATTAGAATTTCTATAGATTGTCTTTTTCCTTTATTGTTATTTTGACCTGACCCGTTCTGGTCCATTATGGAAGCTGATCACTGTGGGTACAAGAACCTAGTGTAAGTTATCCATTAACTGGAGTCTAACTCCCTTTTGGAGCTAATATCTGAATTAGAGCTTGGGTCTTAGGTGTTTCTGTTAACCCTTTTTTCACCTCTTACATCAATGAGGGCCTGTACTAAGTGGTGGCTATGTGAATGAGAGAAAGGGTTGGATTCAAGAAAGGCTGTAAAGGTGGAATCAAGACTGACTTAATGTGTGAGGTGGGTAAGAAAGGATTGGAAGATGACTGACTGGAAAGATGATGGAACCCATTCCAAAGAAATAAGAAAGTTAGGAGGGTGTGTTTAGATGGCAGGATGCAAATCCTAAGAAACCTAGATCTTAAACTTTAGCAGAAGTGAAAAACAATCCTTAAACTTTAGACACTGAAACCAAAGATTTCAGAATAAAAAAATAACTGTTTCCCACTTCAGGAATGTGATGTTACCAGGACATATGGACCAGGGGTCTTGCAACCCTGGGATATTCAGAGACATTTCTATCTATGATGTAAACACCGATAAGCATATCAAGGTTTCTGCAAGGAAGACAATATGCAAGTTCCATACATTGGAGATATGGTTTTTTTGTACATCAGCAAGATGTGTGATTGATGGCTCATCACTCAACCCCCAAAACATCCTCTCCTGTTATTTTCCAATCTCCGTTTTTGGCACAGAACCTTTTTTGTCTGAAATGTACAAAAGTCAATTCTCCTTCCATTCAGGGGGACAGTCTCTATCTGTCTTACTGTCTCTCAGCCGTGGATGAGCCAGCCCTCTATCCTTCCCCAGAAACAGCTCCCATGAATTTAGAAGCAGAAAAGAGTGCATTTTGTTTTGTTATATTGCATTTGAGAAGATATGAGACATTCAGGTAGAGATACACAGCAGGTAGTTGGTGATGTGGGAGTGGAACTTAGGAGATGAGATCAATAAGGGCAGGGGAAGGTGGACAGAGGGGGTGGGGGTGGGAGAGACAGAAAGTCAGAGACATAGGGGGATAGAGACATAGAGAGAGATGGGCCTGGGCAAGAATGTGAATGAATGATGATCCTTTAAAGGAGACTGAGAAGAATTAGTTAGGTAGAATTTGGAGAAACCTGTGAGATAAGAAGCTGACAAACACAATTTATTCTGAACTGTCTGACTCCATTTAGTTTCTTTCCCCAATGAATGACCTGGGGCTGACCAAAGTTTGTCAATTCCAACCTCAGATTACTTTGTAGATTTCCCAAAGAATCTGGTTACATAAAAGAATTTAATAGGTGAAACAAAAGGTAATCAACCCCAACTGCAGCCATTTTTGTTTGTTGTTGTTTATACCCTACATAAACTTGTTTTGGCCCATTCTTTGACAGTTTCATGAGTTATAACTCCTCTGCCCCATTAAATACCTTAATTTTGTTATGTTGATTGCTTTAAAAATTTTTTAGGTTGACAAACCTAAGGAGCAAACTATTCAGGAGAGGTTGTGGTTAACAATGTCAAATGCTTCAAAAAGTTCAAAAAGGATGAGAATTGAGAAATAGCTATTGAATTTAGTGACTAAGAAATAGTTGGTGATATTAGTCTGAGTGGTGAGGTTCAGTTAAATTGCAAGGGTTGAGAAGGGATGTAAAGAAATGGAGGTGATAGAAGAGGCCAAATTTTTCTAGGACTTTGGTTGTAAAATGAGAAGAAATATAGGATCACAAATTTACAGGTGAAAGGGACCTCTGTATTATACAGATAAAGAAACTAAGGTTCAGTGATTTGCGCAGGGTCACATAGCTAGTAAACATCTGAGTTAATTAATTTGAATTCATTTCTTTCCTGGAGATGCCAATAGTGTAAGGAGACATTTGGGTCAACAAGTTGTTTTGTTTTGTTTTGTTTGTTTTTATTTTTAATTTTTCTCAATTAAATGTAAAGATATTTTTTGAGTTCCAAATTTTTCTCCCACCATCCCTTTCCTCCCCCTCCCAAGACCAGCAAGCAATTTAATATAGGTTATACATTATCATGTTAAACACATTTCCACATTAATCAGAACAAAAGGAAAAAAAAACACAAGAATAAAGAACAGTAACTAAGAAGCAACAACAAAAGTGAAAACAGTATGCTTCAGTCTGCATTCAGACTCCACAGTTCTTTTTTCTGGATATGGAAAGCATTTTCCATCATAAAATCTTTGGCATTGTCTTGGATCATTGTATTGCTGAAAAGAGCCAAGTCTATCACAGTCGATCATCACACAGTGTTAGTGTACAAGGTTCTGCTGGTTCTGCTCACTTCACATAGCATCAGTTGATATGTCTCCAGGTTTTTCTGAAATCGGACTGTTCATCATTTCCTACAGCACAATAGTATTCCATCACATTTATACACCACACCTTGTTCAACCATTGCCCATTGATGGGCATCCCCTCCATTTCCAGTTCTTTGCCACTGCAATAGAGGGTCAAATAGAGCCCTGGAGTATGCCTGAGGGAGGGTCAAAGTGCGGTTCACAGCAGTGGGGGGGGGAAGAACAGAGAAGTCTGTGTGCTTGGGGGCACCCACATTAACACTTAAGTCTACAGGGGGAAAGGGAAGGGTTGGGGTAGAGGAAGATCTTGAGCAAGTCCAAAAACTTAAGTTCTTGAAAAAACACAGAAAAGGGCCAGTTAATAGCATCGGGAATAAGTACAGTGACAAAGCTTCGGTGATCTTTTTTTTTTTTTTTGCGGGGCAATAAGGGTTAAGTGACTTGCCCAGGGTCACACAGCTAGTAAGTGTCAAGTGTCTGAGGCTGGATTTGAACTCAGGTCCTCCTGACTCCAAGGCCGGTGCTTTATCCACTGTGTCAAAGAACTGCCGGTCCGTCGGTGACCTTTTAACGGCGGGGGCAGGTCTGGAACTGGGGGCCAGGATCTGGCGGGAGAGTCGGTATAGCCAGTATTTGTGAAGCGCCCGAGCCAAGCCAGGGGCGACAAAGGGGAAAACGCGGGTCCCGCGGGGTCACGAGCCCCTGGAGGCGCCCATGGGCCCCCGCTCAGAACCGTGTTTAAATGCATAAGATAAAACCTGCAGGATGAGAATGAATCTAAAACTGGGAGGAACTAAGTAAATATACCTTAAGATAAATAAACCTAAAACCCAGCATACCTGGGGCTGGGCAGTCAGGCCAGCCTCGCATCGCGCCCATTAGCCGCGCTTTGGCCACACCCTTCATTCCGCTTCCGCTCGAGGAGCCGGGGGCGGGACTTCCCTTGTGCGAAGGAGTTTATTTCCGGCGGCACCGGAAGACCCAGACGGAAAGCGGAGGGAGGGGTCAGACGAGGGTCGAGGTGTTGTCCGTGAGAGGATCGTTCCGGGCACCAGTACCCACCATGGCGTCAGGCTGCAAAATCGGCCCGTCCATTCTCAACAGCGACTTGGCCTGCCTGGGGGCCGAGTGCGCCCGGATGCTGGATTCCGGGGCCGACTATCTGCACCTGGATGTAATGGACGGGTAACTCCGCGGGGGAGAGCGGGAGCTGGAGCTCGGGTCGGGTCGGGTCGGGTCGGGTCGGGTCGGTCTGGAGCTGCGACTGCACGTGCTCTTCCGGGAGGCCTGGGCGGCGAGGGGTGGAGCCTCGGCGTGCCCAGGGACGTGGCCGCCCGCGGCCCGTGCCCCTCACTCGGGCTCAGAGACTTGGACGTGGATCAGATACCTCCCTGACTAGTGCTTGTTCCAGGCCGGGAAAGTGAGGCCCACAGAGGGGATGGAAGGCGCTGGCGCGGGGCTCTTGGCGCAGCAACACCCCACAGAGGAACTCTCCCAACTCGCCTGGTTCTTTAGCTAGGACTGATGAAAATGAATGGGAACCAAAAGCTACTTTAAAAAAAAATCTTTGAGGTCATGTTTTATGTACCAGCCATTTACCAATACCAGGCATTCCAAAAGGCTTAGGGCCGTTTTAAGCAATTGGGGGAGGGGGGCGATGAGGGTTAAGTGACTTGCCCAGGGTCACACAGCTACTAAGTGTTAAGTGTTTGAGGTCACATTTGAACTCAGGTCTTCCTGAATCCAGGGTCAGTGCTTTATCCACTGCGCCACCTAGCTGCCCCCTAAAGCTATTTTTAAAAATCAGTTTTAAGGCTTAAAATGCTTTCAGAGCTGACAGTGAGCTGTTCCTTCATGGGTGGTGGTGGTGAAGTTGTTTCAGTCATTTTGGGCTCTTCCTGACCCTATTTGGTGTTTTCTTGGCAGAGATACCAGAGTGGTTTGACATTTCCTTCAAATGAGGAAACTGAGGCAAAGAGGGTTAAATGACTTGCCCAGGGTCACACAGCTAGTATCTGAGATCGGATTTGAACTCAGGTCTTCCTGACTCTGAGCTGGCTCTGTATCCACTGTGCTACCCAGCTCCCTTCGCTTCATAGGCATAAAGTGGCAAGATGTAAATGCTAGCTATTCTGTGTCAGAGACTTAACCTTGAACTTGGGTCTTCTATCTCTGAGGCCAGTTCTTTATCCACCGTGGCTCTTAAGTACTTTTAGATAGTCCAAATAATAAAGTTGCTGGACCATAATGAGGTTCATGTTAGTTGCCCTAGGATAGATATATGTAAAATTATATATGCAGACATGTTGAAATACTTTTTCAAGCTTTTGACAGAGTTAGAATGTGCATTTTACTCTGTCAGTGGCCTAGCACTCTCTTCTGAGCCCCACAGATTATTACATGTAAGATCATGGTTAGAAGCACTGGGTATATGAACAGGAATAGGAACTGAATTTTTTATTTCTTTGCTAGAGGAAAGTCTATGTGCCAATACAAATTGTCACCTTCTCCATAACTTACAGCATCACAGTACGTCAGGTGCTAGACGTGAAATCCAGCTCTTCCTAGCTCCAGGGTCAACTTTCTATCCTCTACACTGCAATGACTCTCTTTATATGAAAATTGAGAGTACTAGATCCTCTGAATAGATGTTTTCACACTTTTCTATGCCATGCTCAGGTTTCTTGTATAATACATGCAGTATAAGCATTAAAATTACCTTAGTAATTCCAAGCCTACTATTTGCCTCTAGCTCTTCATTTTTCTTACTTCACTGGCCCATATTTACCTGAAGAAACATTAGGACAGCTCTCTACTGTCATGTTTTTATTCTTCAGTTTACCTTCCACTCTGGAGTTAAACAAATTCTAATTTAGCAAACAATCAACAGCTACTTTGTGCTGGACCCTGCTACTTACTGAGGAAGATAGAATTTAGATAAGACTATACCTATTCTCATAAAATAGCCAATAATCAGTTATCACCTAGCAATAAAATAAAGCAAGAATAGAGTTAAAAGCTGCAGTGATAGCATTAATTGGGGAGTTTCCCAATTTATTCTATGAAAATCTCCAAGGGAGAAAGTCCTTACCAGGGTAGACTTTGGGGAGGAGATGACATTTAGGTTGGTCCCTAAAGGAGGGAAAAACTTGATGTAGAACTAGAAGGGACTTTGGAGTTCTTCTGTTTGGGAACTGAGGCTCAGAAAGAAATAACTTGCCTGGGGTTTCAAAGGTAGCAAGTTAACAGAGATGGATTTGAATGTAGGTCCTCTGACTTGAGATCAGTTGTTCCTTCCAATGGATTATGCTTTTCAGGGGGTAACAATAGAGAAGGGGGATGTTCTAGGGACACTAGAAGAGGTTTAGGCAGAAGACTACAGATTAAGGCGACCGGGGACAGAGTAGTTTGGTTTGATAATAGCATAGAAGATAAGAGACCGGAGTTTGTATTTTACTTTGCTGACAATAGAGAAGCACTGGAGATTTCTTAAGGAGTGATAAGATCTATGTCTGCATAAGGAAGATTATTTTGGCAGTGATATGAATGATGGGGGTGGGTAGTGAAAATGAAGGCTGAAGATATGTTAGGATGCTATTGCAATAGGTATTTAACAGTCTGTATTCAGTAAAAATAAAATGAGTAAACAGTCACTGTTTAATAAGGATGTTATGTAACACTTTCTTTTGAGAGCCCTGAGCTTTAACCTTTAAATACTAAAAAACTTTTAAGTTGCCCCATAACCTCCTTTTTGTGATTTAGCAGTTGATGCCATTTTTACATTTCTTTTTGAATCCTCTTGTCAATTAAAAGTAGACTCTTAAATTAATGGTGTTTTTTCTTCACATTTCACCTCATTTCCATTCAACTTGACTTTTTGTGAAGCTTCCAGATAACTTTCACATTTCATTTCATCATCACAACTACCCAGTTGCGTAGTTAGTAATATTCTCATTTCAGTGAAGGAATAAATGAAAAAGCATTTATTGGGTACTTAATATGTGCCAAGCAGAAAGGGATACTGAGGTTCAGAGAGGTTGTAACTTGCCTGTGGTTAAACAGTGAACTGGACATTACCATCTGTACTCTGACCCAGCTTACCAGATTCCAGGACTCTTATATCTTTGCCCTCCCACATTTAGTGGGTACTCTTTGGTAGTATAACCTAAGTTCAAAGTTCTGTGTAGGTTTTTTCATTGTGGTAAGAGCCCCCTGGATGGTGGGTGGATCACGGGATCCACCCACATGGAAGGGAAGCTACAAAGGCCATGCTTAAAACAACCGTTTTGGAGAGTGAGACCAGACAAAAGATTGCTGAAGCCGAATAGGCTTGAAGTAGCTTAAGAAACACTCAAATGCTTGCGTGTTGTGTCAGACATAGGAAAGCAGTTAAAACACCAGCCATCATTTTGCAATTTGTTATTCAGGGGGAGGAGAGGGCAAGAGATCTTTGTTTTATAATGTCTATAATTTTATTCTCCATTGGCAGTTTTTAACAGGGAGGGGTGAAGAGACAATGTTTACATCTTCTGAATTTCTTACAACCTCTCCTTGTTTCTAAGCCCAGACGTAGTCAAGAGTGTTCCCCTGAGGAGGTGACCACTGTCAATTCCATCTAATCATTTTCTGACATTAGGAATTGAACTGGGGTGGCATGACAAATCCTGGGTTCTAGCTGAGCTGTGCTGTCACTGGTTTTCTTTTTCTCCTGGGTGCCTTGGCTTATTCTCTTTCATTACGTCATACACTATTAGAACTTGGATCCATTCTCTCCAGGTCCATCCCCTCCATCCATATGGTTTTCTGAACAAAAACTTAAAAAGCACTTTGACTGAAGCATTGGAAATTCACTAAGAGGGTACTCGAGCAGTGTGTGTGTGTGTGTGTGTGTGTGTGTGTGTGTGTGTGTGTGTGTGTGTGTGTGTAGAAAGCTAATATGAAGAAGGGGACATTCGAGAACCATCATTATAATTGCATTTCTGAATGTCCAGAGAAGTTCTGTAGTGGTAGAGACTTGGGAGACCTGTAACGTAATGAGCTTAGTGCAAGATTATGGGAACTCATATGGATGCTAATTAGTTAAATTCAGTATTTTTGGAAATGGCTTGCTACTGATATGAGAAGCCATCCCCAGCATGATTCACCAGAGTAAAGGAAAATGTCTGATGTTGTTTTGGGATGAGAAAGTTAACTGATTTTGAAGAGACCTGGGTTCAAGTTATATATCTGCTGTACTGTACTACCTAGTGCAGCCTTTTTGGGGGGGCGAGGGGGAGGCAGTGGGATTTAAGTGACTTGCCTATGGTCACACAGCTAGTGTCAAGTGTCTGAGGCCAGACTTGAACTCGGGTCCTCCTGAATACAGGTCCTGTGCTTTATCCACTGAGCCACCTAGCTGCCCCCTACCTAGTACAACCTTAAACTTTTTACTATCTTTGACTTGCTAGGAGTCTTGGAGAGGTACATGAGGTGTCCAGGTTGTTTAGCTATACAGCAGTGAAACTATAAAATGTCAGTGATCTAACTTAAAGCAAGGAACTAACAATTATATTTTTATCATAACAGACCTACTGAAAGAAAAACAGTGGTCTGAATACTTAGATGTGGTTTTAAATATTGTTACTGCATGCTATTTGCAGACTTGTCCCACTTCACTGATTAGGAATTTTTGAGATATAAAATGTGTTTTAAAAAATTAATTATTATCACTGTTAGTTTGGTTTTGGTTAAGCATATTATTTTATTAATATTATACCACTAAAGAATTGACCACGTCTCCCTAACTTCTCATGGTATCAGTGTGCCAGTTAGAGCAAGCAGGAGAAAAGCCCCAAAAGACCCATGCTGTCTCCTAGAGAGACAGCTAGTGGTCTCACGGAGACCTAAGAGTTCAGAAGACCTACAAGTCTTAAAAGAGAGCCAAAAGAGTCTCTAAAACCCAAAAAGCTATAATGGAGTCTTTCAAGGGTTTATTTCCTCTTTTGAGAGAGGAATACATTGATCCAACCTAATTGGTTAGCATCATCCAATTCCATTGGTTGACATGATTTGAAGGTGGTCCATATTAAAATGAACTCTACTGATGACAAAGACCCTTACTTCACTGAGCCAGACAAAAGAATCCATCTCAGGGCAGCTGGATGGTGCAGTGGATAAAGTACCTGCCCTGGAGTCAGGAGGACCTGAGTTCAAATCTGGCCTCAGACACTTGACACTAGCTGTGTGACCCTGGGCAAGTCACTTAACCCCCATTGCCCCAAAAAACCAAAACAAAAAAGAATCCATCTCCATTTCTTTTGTTCCCTTGGGTTTGTCCCAGATCTAGGAGAACTGGACTGTCTGAAGTGGGGAAGGACTGAGAAACTGGTCTCTGGGTCCCTCAAGAAATTCATCGTTATTTTCTCACAATAGTGAGAGAATTTCCTAGATGGAAATGTCTTTCCATTGGACTAGTAAACAGTTAAGTGTTGCTTGTTGAATGAGGTAAAGAATTACCCAGAGTGAGGCTGGGAAAAGAAACTCAGCTAGTCTTGATTTCTCATTACAACTAGGGGAAGAGCCTTTGTTTCTTCATATTTTTCAAATCCCATTCCTTGGTAAGCATGCTGTTGGACTAGAATGTGCGCTGACAGTGGGCTGGCTTTATGCCTTTTGAATGAGGAGCAGCGCAGCTCGGTCCAGAAAGACACATCATCACATTGACAACATCAGTTTTCAAATGTCATCTACCAAACATGGCCTTGGATGAGGGAACACTCACAACTGACCCCCTAAGTGTTGAATTTCTTCAGCGAAGGGAAAGTAATCTTCAGCTGCTACTAGAGAGAAGGGTCTAAAAGTGGGTTAGCACTTATATCATATTCACCATACTAAGGAAGAAAAGTTAAGAACCACCAGTTACTACTGTCTTCTACTTACTCTATGATCCTTTGATTCTTCCTGTTCTCTGGTCCTAAGGCGTTATCTGTTTAAAAGAAAGAATACAGAAAAAAACCATCAGAAAATTCTAATTATAAAGTGTATCCATTGATATAATTTATCAATGCACGCAGTGTGACCTTGCAAAGGAAAGATCACCTGCAACCAGCATTAGACTTAGTTTCTTTACCTAAGGTGTCAGTTTAATTTCCTTTTTTTGTCTGTGTTGCTTGTAATGTGTTCTGGTAAATTATACTGATCCGTAAGAGTTCAGCAGATAAATAATATAAACCAAGGGTCATAGGTACCTCTTTATTTTGTATTCCAGTAAGGTGAAAGAATTTTAATCATAACAATTAGGTAGAAAGCACTCTTTATTTGTAAAGGCTTGTAAAGTCAGGTGCCTAAGTTCTTACTACAAGTTAGAGGAACAGGGCCTGGAATCCAGAACTTTGGGCTCATTCTAGTATACTATCCCTTAGACTTTACTGCTTGTTCTTATCTCTTTTGCTCCAGAAGGTAAATAAACATAGGAGACTTGTACTTGATCAACCCTGAAAATCAATCCTGCTGGGGCAGTGTCAGAGTGGCCTAACCTCCAGATTACCATTGCCAGAGTTTTGACTTTGGAACTGTCCATGAAACCGTTCTTACAGTAATCCCCTTTCACCACTTTGTCTCTTTAATGCTTATATTATCCAAATTCATGTCATTAACCATATGCTTGCTGAATAAATGATTTAAAATATTATCTGGCTTCATTGATAATCTTTTGAAATTGAATACCAGTCAACAAAGGGAGTTTATGGTCAAAAGTTAGTATTATATTTGGGAGCAAATATGTAGGAATCCATATTCCTATATGGATGACACAGTTATAGGGAACATGAGAGAGCATACTCTAGTTTTAGTATACACAGTGGACTCCAATTCTGTGACCATAGGCAAACCATCTAGCCTTTCTGAGTTGGCATCATTTTCTTCATATGTTGAAGAAATATTATTCTTTACCTGCTCTACTTACTTCAGGGTTGTTTTATCAAATAATATATTCAAAAGGTGTAAAATAGTCCTAAGAATGTATTTTTTGTTAAATATTCTAAGTGATCATTGCTTTTCTAAATTGAAGTACTCTAAGAATGCTTAAGTTATTTTAATACTGACACTATAAAGTGTTGAATTGTGTTGTCTCTCCCGCCCTCCAATCTTCACTGTTGAAATGTTAAGAAAATGGAGTTAATTACATTGAAAAAATAATTCTGTTTTGTAGGCATTTTGTTCCCAATATCACCTTTGGTCACCCCGTGGTAGAAAGCCTTCGAAAGCAGCTGGGCCAAGACCCTTTCTTTGGTAAGTAGTTATTAAATCTTAAGCACAGTGGTATAGCCAATTAAATTAAATTCAAAATAGTTTGCTTCTCTATCCAATGCCATAAAGGGGGAGGGGGGATGGTTCTTATGTTGGCTTTGGTATACTGTAATGGTCTGAACTTAGGCTGTACTCTATCCTAAATCTGGCCTTTTATAAAACCTGAATATGGCCCAGAAGTTTTTTATTCTGTACCTCTATTCTTCACCCTTCAAAAAATGGCTCTTGTCAGGTATGCAGCTTTTACGGTTGTATGGTCATAAAATTTGCAGTGCATTATATTTAAATGTCTTTTAAATGTAGAATTTGTGTGCTATTTATTTTTGGTTGTATGTTGAGACTAGTGAAATAGTTTTTCTCTCTTCCCACACTGCTCTCAGGACATATTTCTCCCCCTACCCACCCACCCTTCCCTCATTAAGGATACAATTCTATCTTCATACTTACAATATAGAATAACCCATTTCTTTAATGATAGTTACCTAGATTTCAGAGTTTTTATCCTATTCCTCAGGTTGGTGACATTTAACAGCATCATCTTTTAGGCTTTTAAGTAGCCCAGCTAGATTTCTATCACTTCCACTAGCCTTTATTGTTAGCAATGCTTCCTAAGGCTTACATGATTTCATTTGATATTAGTGGTTAGTAACCACACCATAATGGTTACTGGTGATGTTAAAATATTTCTTGTATAATTCTTTTGTATATTCTTACTCCCTCTTCTTAAGTTCTTCTACTTTTACTATTTTTGTCTTTTGTCATGCCCATTTTTGCATGAAATGTTCCTTTGATATCTTGAGTTTTCTTGAAGAGTTCTCTTGTCTTTCCCATTCTATTATTTTCTATTTCTTTGCATTGCCCATTTAAGAAAACCTTAGTTCTCCTTTCTGTTCTCTAGTATTTTGCATTCAGTTGGGTATATCTTTCCCTTTCTCCTTTCCCTTTCCCTTTCCTTCTTTCTTCAGGTATTTGTAAAGCATGCAGACAGGGGATGAGTGCAGTGTGTAAGAAGCAGAGCTGAAACATAGAATTCAAGGCAGGAAGGTAATCTAAATCGACTCCATAAAGAGGTTGGGGTTAGGTTATAAAAGACTTTTAAAAACCAAACAGGAATTGAGGATTTATCCTGTAGATAACTGGGAACCATTCAGTTCATTTGACAAGGAGAGTGACCTGATCAGACTTGGACTTAAGGGAAATTGCTTTGGCAAGTGTGTGATTGGATTAGGGCAGCCGTAAGGGCAGTTGCAAGAGCATTGCTGTAGTCTTTGTGAAAGGTTATAGTGCCTGTGAGGATTAAAAAGGTTAGAGCAACAGTTTCTGGGTAATTTAATAATTTTATTAATAAGGCCAGCATGTTATTAATAAAAGGATGGTCATCTGGCCTTCCCTCTTAGACTAAAGACAGTCAGGGTGCTGGTCTCACAAGTTTATATACCCTTTGAAGAGTAAGTGTTCAGTGAAGGACTTGGAGTGACATTGTCTCCCTTAGACAGAGAAACTATCTCAGACCACCTGCACCCTTGGGCTGTCTAGACAAAAGGCTCTGTCTCTGCCCAAGCTTTAGTAGAACACCATGGGCTTCCCCTCCTTAGATTAAATTCCTTGTGTGTGTAAGGGGGTGGGGGGCGAGGTCTGACCAAGATTGAGGAAAGTTCATTCAGTCTCATTATCAGTAATGTCCTACCAGAGGCTGAACTTTTAAAATCAGTACTTTTGAAGGAGAAAACTCTGGATCTCCTCAAATTATTCGTTACTAATAATCATTTTTCTCAGGTCTCAACTAAGGTGATGACTGTGTTGCTAGTGAGAACAGGACAAGTTAGATGTTGAGGTAGAATGAAAAATTAAATGCGGCTTTCAGTCCCACACAGCTCCCTTCCATAGTTACCAAGACCAAGTAGCAGAAAAGAGAATATGGGATACTAAGAACCATACAATTTTTACCCTGTTAAAAACATGAATCGTTGGTACTCTCAATGTGAGGCAGAGTGTTGGAATAGAGAGAAAAATGGCCTGTGATTTGGGAAGACCTGGTTTCAAGGCCTTCCTCTGGTACATGCTAGCTCTGTGACCCTGGGCACACCACCCTCTTGCCCCAGACAACTCTCTAGGATCTTAAATTGCTCTTCTCTGTGTTGATAGAGGAAGTTCCTCACTGAGAGCATCTTACAGTTAAAATTGCATTTTTAAAAATCCCCAAATCTCTAAATATGAGATGGCATACTACAGCAGGAATTGAAGTAATCTATATTGACATTCTTGCTATAAGTAAAACTAGAAGACAGAGATGTTATAGCTAAATGAAGCTTGGGTTGCAGACTTCAAGAGATCTAAACATTCACATGACCTCTACAGGAAGCCACAAGTACTGTTGGCCTGGCAGTAGACTAATATTTTGAAAGAAAAATGCAGCTTCACTGAGTGACCAGAAGGTCAGGTGCAGGACACTCATAACCTTACTGAGAGAGAGTAGAAAGAAGAGGGCGATGCCCTGTCTCATTCAGAGTAGGAAAGAGGCCTGAACCTTTTGAACGACACAGGACAAAATGAAGGATTGGCACATCAGCAAACTTTGTGCCCTGAGAAGCAACCTAGACTCTGTAGGCCTTTGCAAGTACTGTGAATTGTGGGAACAATTCCAAGGGAAGCTAAAGCCCACGAGGAAGGAAGGTTGGCCACTGGAAAAGAGAAGAGGTTTTCCTGTTTGAGACTCCAATTTGAGCTCTTGTGATTTTTTTTTTTTGACTGGGTTAAATAAAACCTATTTTTGATTGCTTGTGAAGAAGCTGAGGTCCATTTTGTGGAGAATCAAAATCATTCTGCCAATATCTCCTTAGTTCCTTGATATTACCAGGTTTTCCTTGAATCAGAGCATGAGACAGATTTTTCCCCCCACTGCCTCTCCTGGTTCCTTGCAAAAAAAAAAAAAAAAAAGGTGGGGGTGGGGAGGCATTGTGACATTCTATTATGATAGTGCCAGTACCCAACTGCATGGTGATTTTATTGTGCCCTTAAAAGCAACAAGAAATTGCATTGTTTGTCTTACTTTGCAGTTCTCAAATATAGGCAAAAGAAAAAACAACCCCACATGATTATTTCTACTTATATAATGAAATCTCTTGTAGTGGTTGGAGGGGAAGAAAATTATGTGCTTCTCTAAGCCAAGTCAATATTACCCTAACCTGTATTTCTTTTTACTTATATGACAGCCACCCTAGTTAAGGTCCTCATCATTTCTGGCCTTGACTGTTGCTCTAGTCTCCTAATTGGTCTCCCTGCCTCAAGTTTCTACCTTCTCTAATAATCTAGCCTTCATATAACTGCCAAATTGACAATCCTAATTTACATAGGCCTGATCATATCACTATCCAGGAAGTTGCAGTTGTTCCTTCTTGCCTCAAGGATAAAATGCAAATTATTTTGGCATTTGAAGCTTTTAACATCTTCTGTACTGAGGCTTATATTACTTTTCTGCATGCATTGGACACTGCAGCCAAACAGGCTTACTTGCTATTTCCCATTATCTCTTGCCTCGTTGCCTGTGTGTAAGCTGGTTCTCTTCACCCCCCCACCCCGCCCCCCATTCCCGGCACGGTGTCCTATCGGACCTTAGTGGATAAGTGGAACACCCAGGTGAGCTATCCACGGCCCACCTCCTCCAAACATTCCCCCAACCTCAGTTATTTTCTTACTTGTGTGGGCGTTGTCATTCTCCTGTAGAGTGTGAGTTTTCTTGAGTACAGGAAACGTGGCTTGTATTTCTAGTGGCTAGCCTAGTCTCTTGCTACACATAACAGATGCTTATTGAATTTAATTGCGTGCAATGATGCTTCGATTCTGGATGTCACATTTTAGAAAGGAAGTTGACAAACAAGCGTGTCCAGAGAAGGGTGACTAGGATGGGACAGGACTCCCTCATTCGAAGGACCCCAGGATAGTCAGATTAGAGAAAAGGAGACAGGAAGGCCGTAACACCAGCATTCAGTAGTTCAGAGACTTTTGTGTAAAACGAATTGTTTTCTCCTTATTCCAGAGGACAAATCTAGGAGCAGTAGAAGTGGCAAAGAAACAGATTTTCCTATCAATCTAGGGGGGAAAATTTAATTGAAAGATAGCGTGGACTGCCCCAGGAGCTAAGGGTCCCCCTGCTCTCTTCAGGCGAAGGTTGGATGGGTTTTTGTGTTGGGGAAGGGATTCTTCAGGAATGGGATGGGCTGGATGGCTTCTTAGGTCCCTTCCAATTTCAAGATTCTGTGATAGGAAGGTGGGCATAGTGAAAAAGAATAAGAAAGTACAGTGCGTAGTTATATGAAAGAGGCCAGAGACATATAGATGACTGAGAAGCCTTACAGCCTCATGTCATAAAAATAATCTTCAAGAAGTCATAAAGCTCTGGTGAGCAATAAGTATCTTCTCCAAAAAATACATTGACTATAACTTTTCCTCCTTTTTTTCTTTTTTTTTGCGGGGCAATGAGGGTTAGGGACTTGCCCAAGGTCACACAGCTAGTAAGTGTCAAATGTCTGAGGCTGGATTTGAACTCAGGTCCTCCTGAATTCAGGGCCATTGCTTTATCCACTGCGCCACCTAGCTGTCCCGACTATATCTTAATAGACATGGTGTAGGGTCCTTTCTACAGTCAATTAAGCTATTTATTAATGCATTGGTCAGTATCAACACCAAAATGGAACAAAGGATAAAACTGAGAATAAGATACTATTCATATAAAAGAGCTTCAATCTAAAGAAGTCATTGACTAAAAAATAAGAAATGAAATGAGGTAAAGAGATTGACTCTGATTATCACCATATTTTAGAGCCTCCAAGTGAAGAGACACTGGCTTAAAGGAGTAACTCATTTGAAGAACAGTTATGAAAAAATGTAGTGGAACATTATCCACAGTGTGTTTTTGTTTTTGTTTGTTTGTTTGTTTTAATGTTTTTATTTTATTTTATTTTTGAGGCAATTGGGGTTAAGTGACTTGCCCAGGGTCACACAGCTAGTTAAGTGTCTGAGGCCGAATTTGAACTCAGGTCCTCCTGAATACAGGGCCGGTGCTCTGTCCACTGCGCCACCTAGCTGCCCCCACAGTGTTGTTAGAGAACAGTAGGGAGGAAAATGAGCCCACAAAAAAACTTGTCGTGAGATACAAGCCAAATGATTCTAAGATCATGAAATTCAAAAGAAGCAGATTTAAAGTGGAACAGATTTTCCATCATTTATTTATATATTTATCTGATGATGGAACTGTACTTTGAGGATTCTAGCACCTCATTACATTACCTGATGTGCTATATAAGGAAGTAGAAATAGTATTTATGAAAATAAAATAAAGTTAGGCAAAGCAGCTGAACTAAACTAAGTACACAAAGAAATTCTGCTGGAAGTTAGATTTTTGAAAACCATATGTAAGTTTGCAAGCTAGTTCAGAAAAGGAAGGATAGAAGTAGGAAAAAAAATTGTATTGTTATTAGCCCCCCAAAAGGCAGTTGAGATAACATTAGCAGGTGTTAAAATACTTTAATAATCTCCACAGAGTTTTTAATAGCTTAGAGCTTCATTCAGATTGACCAAGGGAATATAAGTCAGTTGTATCTCTGTTCATTCTTAATTTTGCTGTTCCTTTCAGACATGCACATGATGGTTTCTAGACCAGAACAGTGGGTAAAGCCTATGGCTGTAGCAGGAGCAAATCAATACACCTTTCATCTGGAAGCTACTGAGAACCCTGGAGCACTGATTAAAGACATTCGAGAGAATGGGATGAAAGTAAGAAGCCATGGTCTGTTTTTGACTATCGAAGATTTGAGAGTATATAAGAAATGACAGAGAAGCTGTAATAAGTAACTGCTAGTTGGAGGAAATAACTCTTATTTTGGCTTTGCCAATGCCTAGAATGGCTACATGTCTTTCAGTTAACTTGAGCAAACATTTGATTCACATTGTAGTGTTTGAGGAAACTTGAGGTTTGGTATGCCTTCTGTCATTAACTAGATGCAACCTTGGGCAAGTCACCAGTGAAGAAATCCAGAAAAATGAGAGGTTAAGGGTTACTGTTAGCCAATATTCCCTTCAGCTCTTAACATTCCCTGATGTTTTCTTAATCCTTTTTCAAACAAAAATCATTCTAATGACATTGTCATTAATACTCTTGTGTTTCTACTTGTCTTCAATAATTCATATATGTTACTGAATATTAAGAATGTACCGGGAGACTTTCAGCTGGTGATGATTATCCAAAACATTATATGGAGATGGAGCCCTAGAAGATTTCTTTTATGTCTAACATAAAGTACTTTGATACAAGATGAGAATGGTGATTCGTAGAATAACATGTATCTTCATGTCATAGGTTGGTCTTGCTATTAAACCTGGCACTACAGTTGAGTATTTGGCACCATGGGCCAATCAGATAGATATGGCCTTAGTCATGACAGTGGAACCAGGATTTGGAGGACAGAAGTTCATGGAAGACATGATGCCAAAGGTAATAACGGGTGTGGTATTGAGATGCAGCTGTTTGTCTGTGTTGTGGAAATCAGACAGAAGTTTATTTTATTTCACAAGTTTTGATCTTTGGCCTTTTTTTTTGGTTTTTGGTTTTTTGCAAGGCAATGAGGGTTAAGTGACTTGCCCAGGGTCACACAGCTAGTATGTGTCAAGTGTCTGAGACTGGATTTGAACTCAGGTCCTCCTGAATCCAGGGCTGGTGCTTTATCCACTGGGCCACCTAGCTGCCCCTGGCCTTTTTGTGAATATTTGAACATTTTCTTTTTTTCTTCCTAACTGTTGCTTTGTGTCATTTTGGCTATACACTTTTGCTGAGTCTGTGACTTCATTCTTTTTCTTAGTAACTACTCTCCCATAGCTCTTTGTAACCTCTTCTCCAAATAGAGGTCTAATTGAAATTGTTCCTCAAATTCAGCCATACTTGATTTCTTCATTGCTCTCACCTGCAGGACATAGTTAAAAAACAAAACAAAACACGGATGAGCAGTAGCCTTCACCGCCCTTCCAAAACCCACTCTTCTAAATTCTTGTCTTTTTTTGTTGAGGGCACTACCTACCATTATTCCATTCACCCAGGTTCTCAGTCTTAGAGGCATCTTCACCTCTTCACCCTTCTTCATCTCCCATATATATTCAGATGCTAAGTCTGGTCACCAGTTCTTTTATCTCTCCCCTTCTCTATTCGCAAGGCCACTACCCTAGTTCAGTCACTCATCCCTCCCAGTGGACATTTTCTTTTTATTTGTTTCCATTTTCTCCTCTCCAGTGCCTCTCCATATAATCTCCTAAATAATCTTCACAAATATGATCATGTCACTCCTTCATCAAGAACCTAAACAGTTCCTTCCAGAAAGAAAGTTACACATATTTTGCAACAGTTTTCTGGTGTAAATAGTTTAGTCCCACTTTCTTTTGAACACATGAGACACAAATGTCATACTTAAAGATGTCCTTTTGTTTTTTTTAACTCAGATGAAATGAATGTTGTATGTTACATTTTTTGCAACTATTAAAGCACTTTATAAATGCTAACTGTTATTATCTTCAGCTTTGTAAAATAGGAACGGTGCTTTGCAATATCTGAGGGGTTTCCAAATTGACAGGCTCCATATTAAGTATCTCCTTACCTTAGATAAATAGGACATCTTAGGTTATTTTTTCCTAAGACTAAGGAAAACAAAATGACTATTTTGCGGAAAATTTGATGACTCTAAAAGCCTAATAGAAAATATTTGCTGTTTTAGGCTGTTTCTACAGATGTCAGATTAGAATTCACAGATTTTTCCTGTCCTGTGTTTCTAGGTTCATTGGTTGAGGACCCAGTTCCCTTCTCTGGATATCGAGGTAGATGGTGGAGTAGGTCCTGACACAATTCACAAATGTGCAGAGGTAAGATGCTTCTCAAAGTTTCTAGACAAAATAAATGAGGAATTCAAACAATCATAACCACGGTCCAAGGGGTAAGGCGAGCCAAACTGTGAGGGTGAATCCAGTTTTCCTCTTTCCTGTTTCAAACTGACCCTGACTGGACAATACAGTCTGAGGTTTTAGTACAACTTGCAAAGGCCAGTTACCTTAATAGTAATGGGGAAAGCAAATCCATACAAACAGCACTTCGGACAGCCATTCCCCATTCTGGACCCAGAGGGAACAGATACGTGGGCTAGATTCCTTTCCCATGTATTCTGAGGAAAGAGAAGGCGTATTATAGAGCAAGTCTTGAAGCATTTTCCCCTTGAAAGCAGAGGTTGTGTCTTTTAGATAATGATGACATGTTTATCAAGCCTTTTCCAAAAGAAAACATACATATATACATACATGTATATGTATACATTTATATATATGTGTGAATTCAAATATAATTATATTTGAAAATGTTTTGATGCCTTTTGTTTTAAAATCAGCCATTTCCAGATATTCTATCCATCCCAGCATTTAATCTTCCTTGTAAACAATGAAAAATAAGCAAAACCATCTACATGGTGACTTTCTCTGATGTATGTTACATTCTGAACCCCTTTCCCCTACCTGTCCCCAGAGAAGGATAAGTTTTGTTGTCTGCTTTCTGAGATCAAGATTGCTTATTAAATTATTCAGAGTTTGCCTTCCTTTTTAGCGTTCTTTTCACTTATAGTATCATAGTCATGGTGTGTATTATTCACCTGGTTTTGTTTTTCTTCACTTCATATCCATTTATAGAAGTCTTCCATTGTTTCTTGATATATTTATCAGTTTGTTCAGGCATTTCTCCAGTCGATGGGTACTTTTCTTTTTAACCACTCTAAAATGCACTAAGATGAATATTTTGATACATATAGGGCATTTTGTCTTTAACCTTCTTGGGTTATATACCCCATGGTTAATTCACTTGAGTCACAAGCTATAAAATAAGGGTTTTTTCCTTAACTCTTCTTCACTGCATTCTCTTTGGTGATCTTGTATCCATTGCCATGGCTTCAGTTATCACTTCATCAAAGTTACACAAAAGAGAATAAATAGCCCTAAACATGCCCCTCCCTGAAGATCCCATTCTTGAACTCTTCATTTTCCCTCACCCACCACATCCAGTCAGTTGAAAAACCCTGAAAAGTCTTGCCTCATAAGATTTCCATCTCCACACACTGCTACTGTTTCACACTGTGTCCTTATAGCCTCTTTCCTAAACTATCATAATGGCTTCCTAAATAGTACCCTCTGCCCTCCAGTTCAGTGTGTGTTGGCACTCTTTACTGAGTATTCACTGCCTCATTCTCCATGTGCAAGAATTCTGAAATTCCCTTATTTTACTATTGGCTTTCCATCTTGCTCTCTTTTCCCTTACCAAACCCAATTCTCTTGGCTCTACTGTGACTTTCAATCCCTTGACCCCTTAGTTCTTTCCCAGATCAGCTCCACTGCACTAGCCAGAGTGGCTCTCTTCCCCATCTTGACCCTGTGGTGAACCAGTTCAGCTTTACATATCTTCTTTTCATGAGTCTCTGGACCACTAAATATTATCACCAAATGTACTGTGCCAGGCCTCAGCCTTTGACTCCCACCATCCACTGCCTTTGCTCCTATACACATGCTGCTGGATATAGGTGGAAAAAATCACACAACTGTTCTGGGGCCACTACCAATTTGTTACACAACCTCAACTGGGCCCTCACTGTTGCAGGCAAACCTCCTTGGTGGCTCTTCCAAACCTTTTCTTTCTCTCTTCAAAACCTCCCTGTGATGCCCCCTTCTTTCAGTCTCTTAGCTGAGAATTTTGTCTCATATTTTACAGAAAAAATTGAAACCATTTACTGAGCTCCTCCATTTCCACTCTTTCTCCCGTCATATTGTTCAGATGCCTTCTGCCACTTTCTTTCACTGCTGTCTCACAGGAAGATATGGCCTTGTTCCTTACCAAGGCCCACCTCTCCACCTACATGAGCCTTTTCTCATGGAGAAAAGCTGCTCCATCCCCTTTTCTCCACTATATTGCCCCCCTCTGTCATCCCCAATTTCTCATTTATCTTGAATCTCTCCCTGTGTTCTGGCTCCTTCCCTACTGCCTTCAAACATGCTTGTGTCTTCCTCCAGAGAGATGAACTAGGCAGAGTTAAGTAGGTTGATTTGGAACAAGTTAATGACTGGACCCAGAGAGTAATGAGGTTTCCTGGGTAAAGATTCTCCACAAGAATCTGAGGTTGCTTCTGTGCTGCTTAACATTTTTATCAGTGACTTGGATAAGGCATAGATTGTTGGATCAACAGTCTTTTATTAAATAGCTACTCTGTGTCAGGAGCTGTGCTAAGTGGTGAGGCTACCAAATAAAAAATGGCATAATCCCTGCCCCAAAGGGATTCACATTCTATAACAGAAAATAGCATGTACATATACAAGCCTATACAATAGGAATACAGGGTAATTGTGGCAGAGGAGAGCACTAACACCTTTTCTCCAGGAGCCAAGGTATTTGTGGAGAAAGTGACATTTGATCTGAAATAAGGAGTTATAAGAAGTTTAGGTGAGAAAGGATTGTGTCCTAGGTTTTGGGGTATAGCCAGTGGCAAGATAACAGTGTGGGAAAGATAAGTGGGGTACAGTGCAGTTGTAAAGTTAGTACAGGGTTGTGAAGGGCTCTGAAAGTCAGATAGGGAGTGAAATTCTTAGCTCAGCATTTTAGGAAAATCACATTAGCAGCTTAGTGGTGGAGGATAGGTGAGTGAGGAGAAACTTAAAGAAGGAATACCAAATTGGCTTTTGCAGTAGTTTAGGCAAGAGGTTAGGAGGACCTTAATTCGGGTGATGGCTGTTTGAGAAAAATTACTCCTAAGCTATTGTAGAGGTAGAAATTGTCATTTGGCAATTAATTGGATAGGTGCAATGAATCGATGGTTAACTAGAAGGATTTCTGTCCTTGGAAGAAATAGAGATTGCTTTCAGGAAGCGACCAGTTAAGATTTGATATTAAATTTGTTGGGGACTCAGTCAACGTGCTTCAGTTATTTCCTCCAGTTTTATGCAGCAACAAATAAATTGAAGCAGAGTAGTTGAGGGAGAGGGAGGGAAAGTGATCCCAGGGTTGGGGTCTGGCAGGGTGTGAGCATTGATGGGTATGGGACTTAAGAGGGCAGCATAGAGTTAAATTGGTTAATTCTAGTTTGAGTTTGGGAAAAGAGGAATGGTAAAGTTAGAGCAGATGAAATGTGTTTAGGAAGGCATTGAGGGAGGCATTAGAGGTCATCTGAGGTAGGATGAAGAGTATGTTTAGAAAGGGTTAAGACAAAAGGAGAAATGGAATATTTGGAGCAGTGGGACCCTGCCGTACTCAATGGCCAAGGTAGAGATGGTAAGGCCATACCCCCTAACAGATCTGCAGATGTCCATAAAACTGGGAGCAAAAGCTAATAGGCAGGATGACAGTGTAAGTGTATTGTAAGCTAGATAGCATTTCATATAAAATGCTTTTAATGGACTGCACATTCAGTGTAATTCAAACATGATATGGCATCTCCAAAAGCTAATGAGAACTTAGTCTGCAATAGAGAGGAAAAATAAAATGTAAGACTTGCTACATCTGTCGTGTTGTGTTCAGTACAGCAGCTCACTTAGTTGAGGTCCTTATCACCATTCACTTGGGCTATTGTAATAGCCTTGGGGGTGGGGGAGGGTAAAGGCAATTGGGGTTAAGTGACTTGCCCAAGGTCACACAGCTAGTAAAGTGTTAGGTGTCTGAAGTCAGATTTGAACTCAGGTCCTCCTGAATCCAAGGCCACTATCCACTGTGCCACCTAGCTGCCCCTGTAATAGCCTTTTAATTGGTCTCCCTGCCTCCAGTCTCTACCCTCCTCAGTCTGTCTTTCTGTGGCATTCCACTGCTCAAGAAGCTTGAGTGGCTCCCTGTTGCCTCTAGGATAAAATAAAAACTTTTGTTCTGCATTTAAAGCTACTCATTCTGGTTCTAGCCTATCTTCCCAAAGTGATTACATATTAGTCTTCATGCCTTTAATGACTTTCCTTTTTAACTTCCATTTCTTGGAACCTATAGCTGTTTTCAGGTTTTCTAGATGCCACTCATAGGAAACTTTATCTAATTCCCTAATTGTTCTTTCTCCCCTGTATCCCTCAAAATTTACTTTGTATTTACTCATCTGTGCACATGTTGCTTCCCTTAATAGTATATAAGCACCTCGAGAGGAACAAAGGACTTTTTTAGTTTTTGTCTGTGTATCCCCTGCATCTAGTACAGAGCCTTGTACATAGTAGGGACTTAATTTTTGTTGAATTGAAATGGGTATTGATTAGCTGGTGATAGGGTGGCTACCAAAATGGTGAAGGACTAAGAGATGTACAATGAAGACTAGCTGAGGGGAAGTGGGAATGAGGTGACAAAAGAATCCTCACATCCAAGAGAATTCTCAAGGCAATGGTTCCCCTTCACTGGAGGTTTTCAAGCAAATGCTAGATGACCATTTGTCAGAATTTTGTTGAATGCATTCTTATTTGTTGTTTTTTTTTTTTAGATTTTTTTTTTTTAGCGAGGCAGTTGGGGTTAAGTGACTTGCCCAGGGTTACACAGCTAGTAAGTGTTAAGCATCTGAGGCCAGATTTTGAACTGAGGTATTCCTGACTCCAGGGCCAGTGCTCTATCTATCCACTGCACCACCTAGCTGCCCCTTTGAATGCATTTTTGCTCAGGTGGTTTGTTCCAGATAAAGTAGCCTCTGGCGTCTTAACCTTTGGATCCTGTGATTCTGTGAATTGAATTTGTGACTAGAAATAGAAGAGTAAAAGATATTAGAAATAATCACTTTTTTTTTTAATCTGCTTTCTTGGCAAGTATGAAAACAATCATTTTGGCCCAGACTTTTTATATTAAAAAGTTCCAATACACACACACACAAATAAGATTCACATACTTACGAAGCATATCTTTTTTATATTTATTGAAAGAACTTTGAAAGTATCATATTCATCCTGAAGACCTCTTTATACTTTGAAATTTCCTTAAACATCTTTATATAATGATTTTTTTTCGGACAATTAAGGTCATATTACATGCATTCCAGTCAGATACTGAGATGTAAAACATCCATCTTGACAGTGTGTTTGACCTCCTACATTCTGTCTCTTCTTTTACACAGTTGACTAACCTCAGTGTTTTCTCTTTCAGGCAGGGGCTAATATGATTGTGTCTGGTAGTGCCATCATGAGAAGTGAGGACCCCAGGTCTGTCATCAATCTCCTGAGAAACGTTTGTTCAGAAGCTGCTCAGAAGCGCTCTCTGGACAGATGAGATTCCAGGCAGCTTGACTCTGGCCCAGCCCACCTCCTCCTAGACCAGCTTATTCTGCCTCACTGTCCCCTGGTGCACAAGATTCGTGCTGCTGCCACCTCAGTCTGTCCTGAGCAGTTCGCCTTCATTTCATTGACTTCAGATATGCTGAGAATGGAAATAAGTGCATATATGACAACTACTAGGTTTTTAAGAGTTGGGAATTAAATTTTCACGTGAAAAAAAAATACACTTTTTACCAGAAGACTTGATTTTTATAAAAGAAATATATTATGATGCCTTGTCCTGAGGTTAAAAAGCCAAATTGCATCTCAAAGACAGAAGAAAAAAAGAACACAGCAGCTGCTAACTAAAAAAGGACTAAAATGGGTAATACTGCTACTCATAGAGAACTCTCAGATGTTTGTGCATCATTATGAAAAGGTTTGCATTATTGCTCATTAGTTTTCTTTAGGAAAAACAGTTGTCCTTTTTTGTCATCTGTGGATGTGTATGCTCTTTGTTTATGTGACTGGACTTGATTTGAGAACAATCCAAGCTCTGTGCTTTGAGTAGAATCAGATGATTCCTTTTCCTATTCCCCCTCCCAGCTATCCCCTTTATGCTTGTCTTGGCCATATGTTGACTAACCATGCTACTTGATGTTTTCCTAGTTGACCAGATTACACGAACCATTCCCCATTGTTTTCTTTCACTTCAGGCAGTAGCCTACTTTGGAACTATAAAAAGACTGAGGATAATAATGTTTACAAGAGTTTATTTTTTATATATTAAAAAAAACCCAACATTTATTTCAGAATATTTCCTGCCTATAGCAAAATATGTTCAATACTTAGAAGCCGACTTGTTTCCTTCTTCGGATCAGAGGTTTAGAAATTTGGCCTTAGAGGGGCCTTCAGGTGGCTGGGTCCAAAAATACAAGAGTAGGACATGTCATCGAGGACTGTCCTCATCTAGTTACAAGGAAAAAAGTAATGGGGACTCTTCAAATAACTTTAATCAAGCACTTCTTTAGAGAATGTATAATTCAGTTTTGCTAGTGCCAGCGTGGGTATGGAATGCTTCCGTTTCGCTCTGTACCTGTAATAAATATCTGTACATCTGACAGAGCACTCAGCTACTCCTGGCATCCTGGATCTGAAATTCCTCTAACTCTTAAAGGAAGCAGAAGAGTTGTTACCCCATTTTACAGCTGAGGAAACTAAAGCACAGAGCAGTCAGGTAAGGCAACAGACTTTACCTGTGCAGGGATTTAGAGTTGGGACTTGGGTTCAACCTACATTTCTTGTATGATGTTGACAGGACCTCCCAGTCCCCTTCCAGGGTCTTTCACAGGCCTAACGGTATGAACCTAGGTCCTTATGAGAGTATGTTTGACATGGTTTCGTTTTTTTCACCTCTAAAGAAGATGATGGTAATGATGCAGTGATCTCCTGATCAGAGGTTGAGTTTATAACTACTGTGCTTAATCAAATATTTAGATAACTGTAATGAATACTTCAAGAAAACAGGAACCCCAGAACTTTAATTATTCTCAGGTTGATGTGAATTTTTATGTCATTAAGGTATAATTACTGTAAACACTTGATGTCTGTTGAATGAATGAATAGGGTGTGGGGCCTAGGGTTGCTGCCTATAAGGTATGTAGTACTTTCTTTGTTTTGTTTTCTTAAATAGGACTCTATCTTGCTTACTTTGTGTTTCAGGAAGCAGGAAAAGGAAGATTTTTGAAACGATAAGTACAAAACTTCACAGAGCAAACTGTTGAAAATGATACTACCAAGCTATGTTCCTTTTTTGAAAATTTTTCCATGACACTTTATATCTTATGAAAGGGTGATAATATGGATCGTTTTAGTATTTTAATCACATTCACACTACAAAAGACATATAGAAATAACTTTAATTAAAAAACTTACATAGAAGATCATGGTATCAGACATGACAGCAAGATTCAAGTTTAATTTTATGGACAAACTTGTGTTTGTGAGGCTTTTGTTTTTGTTATTCTTTTCAAATAAATGTACAGTGAAACCACAAGCAGAGGCTTGTCAGTGCTGAAATCTGATTGAACTTCCCCTCCTCCCCCCAAAGGGTCCAGTATCAGTTTTCAATCCCTGACAAAAACTGTCGAATCACACAAACTAGGCCAGTTGGCCAGTGTTCGTTTAGTGCATATATGGGTACTATAACTTGAAGCAATAGCTTTTCCTTGAGAAAAAAGTGATTTCTATAAATTGTCCTCAACTGTTCCACGCAGCAAAACTCTAGTGGCATGGTAGCTTAAAAAAGATTCCACTTAAAATGCATACAACTTGGTATAAATCTTAGGAGCTTCATTTTAGGATACAAGTAGATATGAATGAACAAATCATCACTTGCTTTTAAAAGCAAGGTATGGTATGGTGAGGAATCAAGAAATTCATTCGCCAGGAATATAACAAAACAGTATTTTTGAGCTCATACTGATGGTTATTTTCCTTTCAGTGAATTATTTTAAATAAGCCTGCTTTAAAGACCCATTTGGGTTCTTGTAGTACAGAGAGAATGGAATAGTAAATATAGGTGAAGCCCAAGTTACTATCCTAAAGACACGGTGACTTAATGTAATAATTAAACTCTTGGGAGTGAACAGAAAACAAACTGTTGTGTCTAACAGAAGTCAGTGATTTAAAAATAAAAGATGATCTCATTTGTATATAAGAATTGTTAATGCTAGTGAAATATGTAAAAAATAACTTCCCATAGCTAAGACCTTTAGAAGTCTATATTCAATTAAAATCTGTGTTTATGTATCTATGTAGCTACATATTGGTTTCTTATATCCTTATATTCATATGTGCATTTTAAAACTTGAGTTGGGAGACATAACAGTACTTTTAGTATATTTAAGGCAGTTTGATAAGTTCAGTGTTTTTGTTTCTTGTTTATTTAAAAAAAAAAGAACCCAAACCATTATGCTATAGTCTGACACACCAGGACCATATAGTATATCTTAAAGGGGGAAAAGTAGCAGTACCAAAAGGTAGGCATTTGACACCAGAATTCAGTAAATAGGTCATTTTCTTGGTGCCAGTGATTTGGCTTTGCCTAATAGCAAATGACTATTGCACCTCGGGTCTGGAGACCAAAAGAACTATTTTCTCTTGTGGTTCAAGAAGGAAAGAAAGTGTCATTTTTTATTTTTAACCTGTCTCTTAGCAAGATTAATACATTACATGCTGTTCCTCTAATGCATTGGAATTATGGGTTTCTTTTGTTGTTGAAGAGGGTTGAGGGGGGGAGGGGCTTGCCTTGTTTTTTCCAGTTTAATTAGCTTTCTTAATGAACCACTACGTTCCCTGTCACCTATTTTTCTTTAGATTACTGAGTCCTAAACCAGGAGGCTTGTAATCTTCCAGTCTGTCTGCTGATTGCTTTTTTGGAGGATGACTGTGTTCTGACATAGTGCTACAGAAGACTTCACCAGGGAAGGCTGTGCTTGGCCTTTCAATCTGATATTCTTGTTCATCTTGGCACAATAAAGCTACCTCTTCTTCCTTCAGTGGAAAAGCCCGTCGTTCCCACCATCCTGACTGAAAAGCAAAGGGAAAAAATAGGATTTTCAGTTGAATTACACAACTAATCGTGTTTAAAGTTTCATGTCAAGTTTTACAGAATTATTGTTAGGTTCTTTTGATAGAGGAAAGATTACCCCTGGTAACTTTTTTGCTGATCCTTGAATAAAGACATCGGGAAGCAAGGAAATACAGCTCGGTGTGCATGTCCCCTGTTAGGCACATCAGTTAAGTAAGGCTGCCTCAGTGGTTACAAATACTAGATCTTTTCTCCTGGAGAGTAGGAGCTGCAGGTCCTACCCAGTGATGGTGGGAGCGGAGTGTGAATTCAAGGTGCTTCTTGACAGTAAAGGCTACTCCCTTGCCTGATCGTACCTCTACTCCCAGGTTCCCATTGCTGTTATACTCTTCTAAGGTGACTGGAGCCCACACAGGCTTTTCTCTGCTGCCACTGCACATGATACCCTCCCACATCTCCCACACCCCTTCAAACAACTTATATTGCACCAAGCGTAAGAGTTAATATAGTTAAGACTCAAGCACAAAAATACTGCAACTTCCTCCTCTGGGGGTGTGCAGATCAGTCCTCTAGGGAAAAAGACTCATTATGTAATATGTGCTAATGTTCAACCTTTCTGTGTGTCACGTTTTACTAACCACTTCACCTCTGCCTCTTGGGATTCTTTTCCCCTTTTAGAGCAGTTCTTCCATTCTTTAAAGAAATACTATTCTCCCTGATAAACTAGATGGCTGAAAGATAATCCTTTAATCCTTTGAACTCCTCTAGCAGGGAGACCAAGCTGAATTTTGCATGTTATTTGGCACTGGAAGAATCACAAACCAGTTTACTAGCCACTGGAATATTCTTAGTCACTGCTTGCTGAAACCAGTATCTTAAGAATTTTGAAGCCCTTTCTAAATTTTTAAAAGCTGTAATATCCACAGCTTTTTAAAAACATTTTTTTTTTTTTGGCGGGGCAATGAGGGTTAAGTGACTTGCCCAGGATCACACAGCTAGTAAGTGTCGAGTGTCTGAGGCCAGATTTGAACTCAGGTCCTCCTGAATCCAGAGCCGGTGCTTTATCCACTGTGCCACCTAGCTGCACCCCATTAACTTTCCTAATGAGCCACTAATTTCCCTGTCACTCATTTTTCTTTTAGACCACTGAGTCCTAGACCAGGAGGTTTGTCAACTTCTAGTATGTCTACTGATTGTGCTTTTGGTGTTAACATTTTACATGCAAAGAAATCAAATTTCCAAAAGGTTAATTTCAATTACTAAGGAGAAGCAGTATGGTTATAGTAGAGGAGAGAGCTAGCTTTGGAGCCAGAAAGACCTGAATTTTCAAGCCCCACACCTCTGACACATACTAGTCATGTGACTGGGCAAATCACTTAAATACTTTGGACAACTGTCCAACACTAGAAGCTGCCCAACTGCAATGGTAGAGAGGTTCCTCATCCAGTAATTATTCTAAAGGAATATCAGGTATAGTTCCTAGTCTTCAAGTCACCTACTTAATCAGCAGTAGAACCAAATATTGGACAAACAGCTTGTGACACCTGCTTAACACCATTTATTAAGGCTATAACAGAACAGTCTGCAAGATAAGGACTTTCTACAAATGCAGGTAAAACTATGGGAAAGTATATATCACACTTAAAATTTTGCTAAGAATGTGTTCCCTACCTTAGCTTCTTGATTTTTGTTTAAGAAAGGTGAGGCATCAACACATAGACCATACATTTCAGAAGGAAACTCAAACATGGCTTCAGAAGCACAATGCTCAACAGTGTTAACATCACTGTGGTTTTCTTTTAATGATGAGTCTTGTCCTTGCTGCCCTTCAGCATATTTGCCATAAGATCTAGCCAGAAAATAAAAATCATTACTAATGATTTATAGATTATTCCCTTAACTTATATTAAGCAAAAAATTGGGCCCTGAGTTTAATACATAAGAAAGGGATCTTATAAATGATTTAATATGACTAAACAAAGTATAGTCTTCCATAAAGATCAATTTGACTAATATAATAGTTATCTAGTAGTAGTAGACATATTAGACTGGCAACTGTGCAAAGAAAGTAAAGGAGTGGGTGCTATTCAAATCACTATCCCTTTTAGTTTTAGGAATGGTACATCTCATGATGATTCCATTAAACTGACCTCACTACCTTTCTGGGACACAAAAAAATATAGTTGGGATAAGGGCCTCTTTACTCTGGTTTTCTTAACAAAATTACAAGACCCTGGAAGCCATCTAATCCAACACATACTCGTATAGAAAGTCAGGCTTCAACATCCCAAATAAACATCTAATTTTTGCTTGGAAATCTCTGCTAATAGGGAGACTATTACCCTCTGGGGTATTGCAATTGACCTCTGGTTATCTCTAATCACTAGAAAGTATTTTTCTACAACAAACCTAAGTCATCCTCTCTGTTCCTAGTTCTGATTAGAATTAAAGAGAACTAAGTTCACATGACACCCCTTTCAGTACTTGAAAGCAGCTATCCTATTTCCCCTAAGTCTTACATTCTCCAGAATAATAATAGCTACTAGCATTTATATAGTGCCTTAAGGTTTGAAAAATGCTTTACAAATACCTCATTTGATTCTCACAACAACTTTGGGAGGTAAGCGCTATTACAGGGTAGGCCAAAAGTCATGGTATCTTAATAACTTTATGAAAATTATTTTTATTTTTTGCCATTTACAAGATTTTTCACACAATGTAAATTCATTCCCTATATATATTATATATGAAGGCATGGCATTGTAAATTAAAAACAAAAATAAAGGCATTATTAAATATTGAAACCCCTTCATAAATTTTTGGCCCACCCTGTATTACCACTTCACAAGTAAGGAAACTGAAGCAGGTAAAGGCAAAGTGAAATGACTGCCCTCAGTCATACAGCTAATAAGTGTCTGAGGCTGGACATCACTTAGCTGACTAGCTGGCCAAACATTGCCAATTTCCTCAAACAACCTTCACATGTTTTCAAGGCCCTTTCTAAAGTGCAATGCCTGGAACTGAACACAATACTTGAGCTATATTCATTGCCTAAATATATACTGTCTCTAATAATCAGTAATAAATATGCTTACTTCTTAAATTTTCCTAAATTTATCCAAATTTTCTAATGTTTTATCTTTTTCTAAATGCTTACAATTATACTATGATATTCTTTTTTTTTTTTTTAGATGGCAATTACCTGACCCCTATTGCCTGGCTTTGTGTTCCAATGGTATTCTGTGATGGTTGCAACGACACCCATGAAGGGCTCAATTCATATCTTCCCCTACACCTCTGTAGGGATAGATCTCTAGGCTGTGGAGAAAGATGTGAATTGAGCCTTGTACATGCTAGGACATCTCTTGGAGTAAGTGTTCTACAGCAAGGCTGGACATCTTGAGACCTAAACAAAGGAATATGTTTTTAGAATGCTAATTGTATTAACAGATGCCACTAAATAAAAGTGACTGATTTTACATCATACATAATGAACTAGGAATTCTCTTGCTTTTTATACCTGGGCTATATTAAAAGGATCTTCTTTATAAAATCTGTACCTTTTTTTAGTATCTCAAATGTAAAATTCATATTTATACAAATTTCATTTACTAATGTCCATTTTGAGTTTTAATTGAGACCATTATATTTCTAGATTATACAGGTTCATTGTTAAAGATATTTTCTTAAAAACACATCTAATGAAATAGTAATATTTACTTAACAACAAATTCATGCTTTTAAAAAGCCCATTAATGGTTATTTGAAATAGCCTATTTTTAGGAACCAATATGACAAAGAAAAGGCAGGAACTTCCCGGAAATCTCCCAAATTCCCCTCCAAACAACTTTAACATAATGCCTCAAAATGAATTCTGGAGTGGCGGACTCGACAAAAGGATGGCATGAAGCAATTTCTAGCCAGAGACAACTTAAAAAAGTAGGAAAGCTCTGTCACACTGGGGTGAGACTAGAGCACAGTCCAGTGTAGGTAATGCCTAGCAACACAGCAACAGGCCTTAGGGGCAACTGAATCATCAGCAGTAGCTTCTGGAGCTCTCAGTCCATAGAAGGTAAAGGGGTTAGATATAACTGGAGGTTGCAGGGATCCTATTGGCACTGGGTGCGGGATTCTGTTGTATTGCCCATACACGGATCTGGGTCCTGGAGTAAGGAGGAGAAGTAGCATGTCAGAGCTTGAAGACACAAGGTAGTAGGGACCCTGATCACATTTTTAGGACAAAAGAGTGCTTGTGGTCATTCAGAGACCAGAGCACAGGCTAAGAACACCTCTCCTTAGATCATACCACCTTGGAATAACTGAAAACATACAGGACTCTAGAACTATCTTTGAAAATAGCTGCATAAAAAACCTGAAGCTTGAGATACTGTGTCCCTTCTACCCCAGAAGAACCCAACTTTAACAAAGTAAAAAGTCAAGAAGTAGCCTGGGGAAATGAGCAAACAATCAAAAAGAAAGAGGGAGGGAGGGAGGAAGGAAGGAAGGGAAAGAGGGAGAAAGATATTATGGTGACAAGGAAGATCAAATATAAATTCAGAAGACAACAAAATTAAAGATGCTACAACCAAAGCCACAAAGAAAAATGTCTATTGATCTCAGGTTGAAAAAGGATTCCTGGGGCAGCTAGGTGGCACAGTGGATAGAGCACCAGCCCTGGATTCAGGAGGACCTGAGTTCAAATCCAGCCTTAGACACTTAACAGTTACTAGGTGTGACCCTAGGCAAGTCACTTAACCCTAATTGCCTCACCAAAAAAAAAAAAAAAGAAAAGAAAAGAAAAAGAATTCCTGGAAGAACTCAAAAAGGATTTTAAAAATCAAATAAAGGATGGAGAAGGAAAATTGAGAAAAGAAATGAGAGTGATGCAAGAAAATCATGGTGGGAAAAAGAGTCAACTGCTTGTTAAAAGAGATACAAGAATACTGAAGAAAATAATACTTTAAAAAACAGACTAGGCCAAATGGTAAGAGAGACATGAAAAAATCACTGAAGAGAACTCCTTAAAAAACAGAATTAGCCACATGGGAAAAGATGTATAAAAATTCAATGGAGGGGCAGCTAGATGGCGCAGTGGATAGAGCACCGGCTCTGGAGTCAGGAGTACCTGAGTTCAAATCCGGCCTCAGACACTTAACACTTACTAGCTGTGTGACCTGGGCAAGTCACTTAACCCCAATTGCCTCGCTAAAAAAAAAAAAAAATTCAATGGAGAAAAGAACTCCTTACAAATTATAACTGGGCTAGTTGAAGTTATTGACTCCATGAGACATCAAAAAGCAATAAAACAATCAAAAGAATGAGAAGAAAATGTGAAATATATTATTGGAAAAACAAATAACATGGAAAAGAGAGATAACTTAAGAATTATTGGACTATCAAGTCATGATAAAAAAAAAAGAGCCTGGACATCATATTTTAAGAAATTTATATTTCAAGGAAATATTTTAAGGAAATTTATAGTCAAGGAAAACTGCCCTGATAGAACCAGAGGGTAACATGGAAACCGAAAGAATCCCCTGATCGCCTTCTGAAAGAGAAGCCAGAATAGAAACTCCCAAGAATATTATAGCCAAATTCCAGGGTTCCCAGGTCAAAAAGAAAATATTGCAAGCAGCTAGGGGGAAAAAACCAAAAAACACTTCAAATATCATGAAGCCACAAGGCAGGATAACACAAGATTTAGCAGTTTCTACATTAAAGAATTGGAGGATTTGGAATATTATATTCCAGAAGGCATGCAGTTAGGTGGCACAGTGGATACAGCATTGGCCCTGGAGTCAGAAGAACCTGAGTTCAAATCTCACCTCTGACACTTACTACCTGTGTGACCCTTGGCAAGTCACTTAACTCCAATTGCCTTAAAACATCTGGAGCCATCTCCAGTTGTCCTCATATATATATATATTGCCACTGGACCCAGATGGTTCTGGAGGAGAGAGGTTGGTGACCTTGTACATCCATGCCTTCCTTAAATCTAATTCATGACATCACATAGATATCATGGTCCTCTTAGAAAACAAAGGACAAACAACAACAATTCCAGAAGCAAAGGAACTAGGATTACAATTAAGAATCACCTACCCAGCAAAATTGAATACAATCCTTCAGGGGGAACAATGGACATTCATTGAAATTGTTGTTTGTTGTCATTCTGAAATGTCTTAACTTTGCACTGAATTGGATTTAAGTAAGGCAGGGCTGTGCAAGGTCATTGTGGCAAGACAGAAATCAGGATGACTGGAGATGGCCCTGGATGTTTGGTTTTGGTTTTTGTTTTTGTTTTTTTAAGGTATTCAGGGTTCAGTGACTTACCCAGGGTCAGACAGCTAATAAACATCTAAGGTAAGATTTGAACTCAGGTCCTCCTGACTTCAGGACCAGTGTTCTATCTATCTACTGTGCCACCTAGCAAATATTCCTGATGAAAAGACCAGAGCTTAATAGAAATATTGGCTTTTAAATATAAGAATTAAAAGATGCATAAAAAGGTAAACAGGAAAAAAATTATAAAAGATTCAATAAGGTCAAACTACTTATATTCCTACATGATATGATAATACATATAACTTATTATTAGGGCATTTAGAAGGAGTATGCACAAAGGGCATGGGTGTGAGTTGACTATGATAGGATGATATTAAAAAAAAAAAGGTGGGGTAAGAAAGAGGAATTCACTGGGAGAACAGGGAAGGGAGAGGTAGAATGGAGTAAAAACATCTCATACACAAGAGGCATGAAAGAGCTTTTAGAGTGGAGGGGAATTAATTAATGTTTGTCCTTCATTCTCAGAGGACCATGACACCGGGGTGACAGATTTAAGTGTGGCAGAGATGTGCAAGGTCACCAATCACACTCTCTTCTCCAAGCTATCTGGGTCCAATGGCAAGATATACATCAGGAGAACTGGAGATGGCCCCAGATGTTTAAGGCAATTGGGGCTAAGTGACTTGCCTAGAGTCACACAGCTAGTAAGTGAGGTAAGATTTGAACTCAGGTCCTCCTGACTCCAGGGCCAGTGCTCTATCCACTGTGCCACCTAGCTGCCCTAGAAGGGAAGATGGGAAGAGGTGGGGGAAGAGTAGTTGAACTTTACTCTCATTGGAATTGGTTCAAACAGAGAATAATATAATATACACACTCATTTGGGTATAGAAATCAAACTTACCCTACAGGAAAGTAGAGGAGAAAAGGTATGGGTCAGGGAGGGAAGCTAATAAAAGGGAGGGCAGATTGGGGGAGACTCAGAAGCAAAACACTTTTAAGGATAGGCAGTGAAAGAGAGAAAGATAAAAGGGGGGAAATAGGATGGAGGGATTCACAGTAATCTTAACTGAAAACAAATTTACAGCAATTTTATCTGATAAAAGCCTCATTTCTCAAATATATAGAATTTATTCAAATTTATAAGAATACAAATCGTTTCCCAATTGACAAATGGCCAAAGATTATGTTTTTAGTTTCAGTTTTCAGATGAAATCAAAGCAATTTATAGTCATATGAAAAAATGCTCTGAATCACTATTGATTAGAAAAGTATAAATTAAAATAATTATGAGGTACCACCCTACACCTATCAGATTGGCTAATATGACAGAAAAAGAAAATGAGAAATGTTGGAGATTTGGGAAAAATAAGACATTAAGATTTTGTCGGTGGGGGTGTGAACTGATTCAGGTATTCTGGAGAGCATTTTGGAACTATGCCCAAAGGGCTATAAAACTATGGATATATTATATATAAATATACCCTTTGACCCAGCAATGTCACTGATAGGTCTATATCCCAAAGAGGTAATTTTTTAAAAAAAAGGAAAAGGAGCTATATATACAAAAATATTTATAGCTACTCTTTTTGTGGTAGCAAACAGTTGGAAATGGAGGGGATGTCCATCAACTGGGGAATGGCTGCACAATTCGTGTTATATGATTGTGATGGAATACTATTGTGCTATAAGAAATGACAAACAGTATGATCTCAGCAAAACCTGCAAAGATTTACATTAATTGATGCAAAATGAAATCACCAGAACCAGGAGACCATTGTATACAGTAACAGTAATACTGTCCCAATAATCAATTGTGAATGACTTAACTATTCTCAACTATACAATGATCCAAGACAATTCCAAAGGACATACAATGAAAAATGCTGTCTGCTTCCAGAGAAAGAACTGGTGGAATCTGAATGCAAATTGAAGCATACTTTTTAAAAGCTATCTTTATTATTCTTGTTTGTTTGGGTTTTTTTTTTTTTGGTCTGTGATTTCTTTCACAACATGATTAATACAGAAATATGTTTTGCATGGCTGTACATGTATAATCTATATCAGATTGCTTCATAAAGAGTGAGGGAGAGAAAGAATTTGGAACTCAAAATTTTAAAAAATACATGTTAAAACTGTTTTTACATGTACTGGGAAAAAATTTTTTTAAAAAGAAATATCCTATTTTATTTACAGAGAACTAAAATACTATTTATAAGTCTTATAAGTCAAAAATAGTTATCACGAAAGTTGGTGAATACATATGTGACAAGGATAATACAGAAATGTGAACTTCATCACTGTGCCATTAACCATAATACCAATACTTTCGGCTGTGAAATGTCTGCCTCTTATGCATAAGGAAAATGGATGTTATGTTCACCCAGTTTTCCAAGGGCTTTTCTTTAGACTGTTTACTTGCTAAACTCACTATGGAATGCTGTATGACTTTTGTTGTCAGGTTTGTTTAATTTATAACACTTGCCTGCTATTTCTTCTGTGCCACTTGCTTTGTTCCCACAGTGACCACCTTGCTTGCTCTCTCTCTTCATATTTTTTATGGCGTAGGGAGAAGACTTCATCAGAAAGATCTTCTATCTGGAATTAGAAATTAAAGTTTACTGCTGCTTCTGTGAAGAATGTTACTAAAAATGATAGGAAGAGCTTTAGTGCATCCTTTACAAGATAGTCTATGGAATAGTAGGATCATAAATTTAAAGCCAGAAGGGACCTTTAGAAGTCTTTCAATCCAACCTCCTAATTTTACAGATGAGGAAAGGAACTCAGGCTCTTCAAGATGAAGTGAAATTGACTAAAACCATACAGATCAAAGCAGAGCCCAAGTCTCCCTGGACTCTAAAACTAGTGTTATTTCCATTACACCAGAACTCTAGAACAAATATGCTTAAAATAAAACATGAGAAGAAGTTATCTACTCTCATTCTTTTAAGGCTGACTTCAAATTCTTTAAAAAGAAGTTTGAAAGCTTAACTTGTGTGATCTTAGCTATATTCAGACTCAGCAAAATGGCAAGCTTTTTGACAGCCTGAACTATTTTTCTATTTTTTATATTCCATTAGCACTTAGGAAAGTGTTTTGTGTGCATCACTCAATAAATACTTTCTAATTCATTAGCTGTTAAAGCTAACAAAAACCGAGTGCCTCAAATAGATTAGATTTTTACCATTCTAGAGTCAAGCCTGTATTCAGATCCCAGATCTCTGATCCTATGATTCCACAAGTTCTCCTGTGAATGACTTCAGGTCTCACCCTTATGGAGCTTACCATCTAATGGGAGTGAGGAAGGTAGGGATAGGTCACATAAATAATGATAATACAAAACAATCCATGATGAGTGCCTAAAAGAAATACTAAGTGCTATGTGAAGGCAGGGAAGGAAAAAATCATGATTGCTGGGGAGGCAGTGTGGGGGGCAGAGGAGTCTTCCTGAAAAAAAGAAAGCATTTGAGTTGGATTTTAAAGAATGCAGAAATGTTCAATAGGATGGGGAGACATTCAAGTATATGGAAGAGTGCAAGCAAAGGAACAAAGATGGAAAAGTGTGGAACATAAGTGTGATGGATAGTAAGGAATTATCTAACCTAGTTGAGAGTAGAGAATACATCAGAGGTTTCAAAACTTTAGGCTGCAAGGCACAAAATGCCAGAGTAATTATAAATCAATATGCAGGGATGTTTCTATTTGAGTTTGACACCTCTGGCCTACATGGAGGAAAATAATGGGAGATAAGACCAGAAAGCAAAGGTGGCCAAATTATGGAGGTCTTTGAATGCTAGGGAAAGGAGTTTAAATTTTATTCAAAAGGTACCAAGGAGCCAAAACCCAAAATCACAGAGGATGTGGGAACCAGAAGGTTCCTTAGAGCCTAGCTTCTTAAACTGGATGTTGCAATCCCATGTGGGGTCACGTAACTGAATTTGGGGGTTGTAAAAAATTGGCAACAGTAAAAGTTTATAGATACCTATTTTATATACCTATATATCTGGGACTGTGTAAAAATATCTCAGGCTAAAAGGGTTTGCAAGTGGAAAAGGTTTAAGAAACCCTGCCTTAAAGATCAAGTCCCACTACCTTATTTTACAGATAAAAAAAGCAAAATCTAGAGAATGGACTTGCCCAATGACACCAAACTAGATAAGTAGAAAACCTAGAAATGGAGCTCAGGCTTTCTGGCAGACAAGGAAGGTTAAGTATGAAGAACTTAAAGAAATGGGAAATCTTGTTAGAAGGTTCTTACAAAAATCATAACAATAATGGTTATAATCTAATATTCAGTAGAATGTGAGCACAGAATCTTCTTTTACATTTCTTTGTATCTCCAGCACTTTGGCACATAGTAAGTGCTTAAATACTTGTTTATTTTATTAAATGGAAGTGGAAATAGAGAAGAAAGTATGGATGCCAGAGACATTAGGAGTGGGGGAGAGAAATCAAGTGGCCTTGGTGGCTAATTGAATATCAGTTGAGGCAGAGGGAAGAGTCAAAGATAAGAAATAGGTCTCAAATACAGTAGACATGGTAAGTGGTAATACTAATGGTAGAGTGAAGTCAGAAGGAAGGCCAGGTTCAGGTGGCAAGAGAATTAGCTTAGTTTGGGACATGTGGTATCTGAGGTGATGGTGGCACTCCTTCCCCACTTCCACCTGTTGGAATCTTTAACTTCCTCTAATGGAAAGATTTTCTTGACCTTTCTTGTTAGTGCTCTGGCCCTCCAGAAATTCTATTTATTTAATTTGTCTAAGTCTTGTATTGTCACTGCCTCTGTTGCCACCCCCCATCTTTAGTATAATGGAAGGTTTTTTTAGGGAAGAGAGGGTTTTTTAATTTAACTTTTTCTGCCAGCACTTATAATAGTACCTTGCCCACATCTGGCATTTAATATTTCTTGCTGAATTGTAAAACACGTCCTATAGGAAATAGCTATGGGTCCAGAACTTGGGGGAAGTAAGGGCTAAAGACATAAATTTTAAAGTCATCTGCAAGAGATGGTAGTTGTAGTAAATGAGATTGCTAAGGGGAAGAAAATAGACTAGAGAACCTTGGCGAACAGCCATTTGAAGAAACTAAGAAGAGGGTAAGATACCAGTGAAAGAGGTGCAGTAGTTAAAGGAAGAAAAATCAGGAGAGTATGCTATCTCTGAAGCCAAGGTAAAAGAAAGTATCCAAAGAGTAAACAGACTGAAATGGACCTACTTAGGAGGTCATTCAACAAAAAGTTCATTCAAACATGTTTAACTACCTACCACTATGCTGAGCTCTGCACAACCCCCCTTCCCCCACCTCCCCCCAAACACATGCATGCACTTGAGCATGCACACAGTCTTTTCCTTCAACAGTTTACACTCTCCTGGGACAGGGAAAGGGAGATAATACAATATGTATAAGCTAAGTAAATACAAGGTAATTTGAAGAGGGAATGAGCACACTACTACTAAGTGGGGAACAAAGAAGATACATAATGTGGGATTTGGTATCAGATCCAAGCCTCAACTTCTAATTTCTATTATTGAAGGGGGGTACATGGTGTTAGCCTGTGCAAAGGCATGAGGACAGGATAACAGACTGTGGAGCTCAAGGCACTTGAGTAGGCCAATTTGCCTAAAAAGAATACATGAAGGGGAACAATAGTAATTAAGCTTGGAACTAAGCCAGACTGTGGAGGACTATAAATGCTACACTGAGGAATTTGTACTGTTATGTGGGAGAATATGTTCAAATCTATACCATTGGAAGATTATTTTTGTACCTAAAGAGAAGACTGATTAGAGAGGGGAGAGATTGAAAGCAAGAAGATACATTTGGAGCCTATTGCAATATCTAGGTAACGTGGGCCTGAACTAAGGTAGTGGCTGTGTGAGTGAAGAAGAGGCAGGTGTGGGAAATGCTATGGAGGCAGAATTGAAATGACAGGGTAACTGGATGAATAATGAAGGAGGGAGGCAGAAGAGGTAGTGATAGAAAAAAACACGGTGCCTTCAACATAAAAAAAGTTGGAGGAGAGGCAGATGTAGGAGAGAAAAAAATGATCAAAGTTGGGTGGACTTGGGGAGGAAGGAGCATGAGATGTGAAATGGGTTTCCCTTTTAGGATCATAGACTTAGCTGAGAGGGATCTTAGAGGTTTCCCTCCCTCATTTTACAGATAAGGAAACAGGTACAGAAAAATGGCAGTGACTTGTCCCTATTCAAACAGAGAGCAAGTGACTTAAAAAATATTTTTGTAAGACCTGAGCATGTTTGGGAAGAGGCCATTAGAGAGGGAAGAAAAGAGGGGGGATTGAAGGAAAGAAAGAAGATAAATAAGCTGCTGTCAGAGTGACTTAGTCTTCTCAAGGAAGTATAACAATTCAAGTTGGTATAATAACAACAAAAACAATCACAATAATAGCTATGTGCCAGGCATTGTGCTAAGTGCTTTACAATTATTATTTCATATGATTCTCACAACAACCCCTGAGAGAGATGCTATTACCTATTCCCATTTTATTATCCCCATTTTACAGGTGAAGAAACTGAGCCAAATGGAGATTAAGTGACTTGCCCAGGGTCATACAACTAGTAAGTGTCTGAAGCTGGATTTGAACTAGGTCTTCCTGACTCCAGGCCTAGTACTCTGTCCAATGTGCCACCTCATTGTATTAATAAGAAAAAAACAATCAAGGTTATATACTGCCTATTTCCTAGTAAGGAATACTACAATAGAATTTTTCATTTCCAAATAACCCTGACCATGATCTGCTTTTCTGTTCCTTCAAGAATATGTCTTCATCAAGAAATTCTCTAAATGGATAGACAGACAGATAGATAGATCCCATTGAAACCAATTCCCAAGAACATTCCATTTTTTAATTGTGATGGAATTTTAATGTGCAAACCATTTGAAATTATATTCTCAGATGAAAGAGGTGATACATAGTATCTCTATAGTTAATTAACAAGGGAAAAATAGTTTTCTGAAGCCTGGAGAAAGCAGAAATACACCCTTTTACCACCTGCCTTTTCCCTCTAAACTCCTGTTTTTTGGGTAATGAGGGAGGAAGGGGGGGGGAGTAACTTTTCTATCTCACCTAAGGCCAAAGTGTAGCAGCCATTCATGGGCCTGGTCCCACACTGTTGATCTGCAAGGAATCTTGGTTTTGCTTCACTTACTGGTGCTCAACTTGGTTCAGACATTCATTTGGCTTTAGACATAACAGCAGCAAAGAACTCCTGAGCGCAAGTGATCCCCTAGCCTCAGCTTCCCCAGTAGCAGGGACTACAGGCCTGCATCACGCCTCCTGTACAATTTGCATGTTTCTTGTTTGTGTCAATGGGAAGTAATTAGGAATATTTAGGGTAAAAAAGAACTATTGTGTATTAATGGGTAATCACTACTCAACAATTGAAGAAAGTCATTATGAAAAACTGTCCTCTAAAAAGTATATAATTAGGAACTTTTGTTACTGAGAGGTTGTCTTTGGTCCCTGTCCATGTAACAACCATATCTTTGTCATAAGGATTTTGTTACTAAATCCAAAGCCCAGGAAATGTAACATAGTATACTTCTCTGACATGAAAACTTAGTATACCTGCCATAATGGAATTGTAGCTATTTCCTACATAAGGCTGAACTTTATTGTGCAGAAAGAATTCTTTACTGTGAGAACCAACATAAATCATTAATCACTAAACTGAAAACTTTAATGAAACCTCCAGAAAGCAAATAAGATATTTCATGTTCACCCCCCCACACCCATTCCTTTACAAAGGGTCCTCTTATCTATCATATTGGATATTTATAGAGATTTTCATTGTAGTCTAATCTGAAGTACAAAAACATTTTACAGTTATCATTGATGGCCTTTTTGGTGGACCCTCTAAAACTCAGCTAGATGGTGTAGTGGATAGAGTACTGAGCCTGGAGTCAGGAAGATTTGAGTTCAAATTATTTAACCCTTATTTGTCTCAGTTCCTCATCTGTAAAACTGTGACACACTGGAGAAGGAAATGGCAAAGTATTCCAGCATCTTTGTCAAGAAAACCCCGTGGACAAAGGGCATGGAATCACATGAAATTGGACATGACTGAACAACAAAAACTAAAACCTATTTAGAAAGATTTGTCTGGTCCCTAACACCAGAAAATGATTTCTTTCAAAGCATTTTTAATAGTCGGCTTTGAAGAAGATTGTGAATGAACTTTAACCAATGAAGATGTTAGAGGCTGAGACACATTTTTATTTTCATAATTTTACTACATTTGAAACATACCTGATATTCTTAGGAATGGTGTGCAGGGATGGGTGGTTAGGTGTTTGGCATATGTATACTTTTTTTTTTTAATTAAAAAAAAATAGGGGGGGCGGGGCAATGAGGGTTAAGTGACTTGCCTAGTTAGTGTCAAGTATCTGAGAGTGGATTTGAACTCAGGTCCTCCTGAATCCAGGGCCGGTGCTTTATCCACTGCGGCACCCAGCTGCCCCCGTATGTATACTTCTAAGGGATTAATACTTTTTAGATATTTGAAGAGCATTATTTTATTTCATTGTCTGGGGTAAGTCAATTCAACATGCATTTATTATGTGCCAGGCACAGTTATAACTAAGTGCTGAGGATGAAAATGAAGGCAACAACAGTCTCTGCTGCCAAAGCTCACAAAAAGGGGGTGAACAACTATGTACACATATAAAGGTCTTTAAAGGCCAGAGGATATTATATTTGTTTCTGGAGGTAATAGAGATTTATTGAATAAGGGAGTGCCTCTCTAAAGTGCTATACCTTAGGTAGGTTCTAACATTCTTCCTTTTGAGGCAGCTGGGTGGTGCTCAGTAAATAGAGCATTGGGCATGGAGGCCGAAAGACCTGAATTCAAATCTGGTCTCAGATACTTAGCAGCTGTGTAACCCTGGGAAAGTCACAACCTGTTTGTCTCAGTCTCCTTAACTGTAAAATGACTATAATAATAGCATCTATCTCCTAGGGTTGTTTTGAGGATCAATGCACTTAGCAGAGTACCTGGAACTTAGTAGGTGTTACATAAATACTAACTATCATCAATAATCAATCCTTCTCACTATTATTATAATGCTGGTAACATAAGTTGAGTTTAAATATGCTGAAGCAGTTCTGTAGAAAGCATTTAAATCTAAAGCACTTAGTATCCCATTGAAGAGGTATAATTCCTGAAGTACCAAAAGAACTTCATGATTCAATGATTCAGCAAACTGACTTACAAAATGGGCCTGCATTGAGCCTCCTATGATTTTACTCATGGGCCCCTGTATTTCCATTCATTTTTCAAGTAAACACAGAATCCGAGAATTTTAATTTTACTTCCCTTATTTAAGCCCCTCCCCTCCCCAGTTTGGCTCATTGGGCATGGGAGGAGTGGAAGAGAACACTCAGTCAGCTGTGATGCCCACTCACTCAAGTGCTTCACAGGCAAGCTAGGAAGTGTGAACTGCATGAACTTCTGTGGCCTCCAAGAGAAAGGGGCCTCTGCCTTTATAGTTTAAAATTATGCCAGAGGTGAAAGAATCTGTAGAAGAAAAATGTCTGGGTTGCTGGAGGAATTTTTTCTTTACTAAGTTGCTGCTACTTTTTCTACTGCTTTCATGCAAATATTTGAGTTCTGAAAACTTCCTGTAGTAAAACTTGGGGAATTCAAACTGTTTTAAGTCTAAAAAAACCCCAAGATTCTGCCACATTCTTTGTTCAGTAAGGAAATGTGGCTTTCTACTTGATTAATTTAAGAACTACAAACCAAAGTGAAGCTTAAAATGACTGGCCTATTAACATACCCAGATAAAAACAAATGTTTTAATATCAGACCATTTGCAGAAGAAAAAAAAAGAAAGGTGACATAGATGTTTGTTATGTTCTTTTAATTTCTTTCAATAATGGAACTGGGTACAATGACAGTGGCTCTAGCCCCATGTAATCCAAAACCAATGAAAAGAGCTTGAAGTCAAATCAGTTAGTTTAGAAGTCTGCCCCCTCCCTCAGACCCCTCTCCCAAGGCCTTTGTAATTTCAAATTCACTTTCAGAGTATAACTACAATTTGCATTTTTCCTTTCAATAAAAAGACAACTTACTTCTTCACCTAAATGAAATTCTTCCAAAGGTTGAAGATCAACAATCCTCCAGCTGTTGAAGATATAAATTGGTTTCAAATATTATTCATTTACCAGAATTGAAGTTTTAACTCTTTTTAAAAATCAATGATTATTTATTAAGCACCTACTATGTGCCAGGCACTGGGCTAAGTGTTGGCAACACAAAGACAGAAACTGGAACAATTCTGGGGAGAGACATGTCCTTACATAAGTATACACAGAACAGAGACAGATACAAGGATGGTGGTTAAAGGAAGGAGGGCACTCTCACTTGGGAACATCTGCAAAGGCTTCATGTCCAAGATGACAGCTACATCTCGATGAGCGAGTCCACAAGGCAGAGGTGAGGAGGGAGTGCATTCCAGACATGAGGGAATAGCCAGTGCAAAGCTACTGAGGCTGGAGAAGTACCATGTGCACAGAAGAAAAAAGAAGGCCAGTATGACCAGATCCCAGACTATGGAAGGAGAAGGAGGCGGAGCATACAGTGATGTTCAAAGGACAGGTAGGGCCAGCTTGTGAACAGAGTATAGAAGCAGAAGTAACAGTCTACATGCCTTCCCTTGTTATTTCTATAAGCAAGTCTCCTTTTAAAAAGAATGAGATTTTTACAAAAGATACAAAAAGTTTCAAATGAAAATCTGGGGAAAATAAATAGAGGCTTCATTTCTGTCAATAGAATGAACCCCAATCTGAGACTAGTTTAATATCTGAACTCAGATAATTTTGAACCAAGTTGTATATGAGTTCTTCTTTAAAAATATAACTGGAAATACTTCATTTCCCACTTAACCTGATTTTATCTAGGCTATCTCTAAGTATTCTGTATACACTGCTAATTCTCTTATTATCTCACAGGGTAAATCAAGGCAAAGCAGTAGTCAATGTTCATTAAGCACCTGCTATGTGGAAAGCACTGGGGAGGGGGGGGGAATAACAGGTAAATAAGACACAGTCCCTGCCTTCAAGGAACTCATGATTTACCAGAATATTCACTTTCCAAGACCCAGTAGGCTGAAGCACCAAAAATAAATCCCACCCCCTTTAGCCTGCACTGCTGCCACAGTCTCTTTACTGATGTCCTGACCTGCTTCTCCTATGCTCTGCCCCCTCTAATTCATCTTGCATGCCATTTTTATAATGGTACACCCCTATAAATACCATAGAAACACAAACCTTGCCAAGAACATAAGGTTCATACTTCTAACCTTTGTGTTCAAGGATGTCTGTCCACAGTCTAATCTCATCTTTCCAAGGATGGTTGTTTATTCATTGTATCCTGAATTGGGTGTCTCTGTTCATAGAATGCCTCTACCCCCCACTCCCTTCCTTGTTGCTTAAAGCCTTCTTAAAAGCCAAACCCCTCCTCTTTCATGAAGCCCTCCTAGGCCAGACTGGTATCTAGCTCCTCTGAAGCCACAGTACTTACCTTACTCTTGCTACCAATAAGTGAGCAATGGAAAATGTGCTTTCTTGTCATTAATTTCTTTTACTACTTTTTATGTCATTGTTTAAAATATTATGTAGTAATTCTTTGTTTATTGAGTTTAGATTGTAAAGTTATTAGACAGAAGTATGAGATATCTTCTATTTCTTCCCTACCACCATCACTGTGTTCAAATGCCTTGCATACAGTAAGTCAATTAATTAAAATCTTTTGACTAAAGATAAAATTTAGAGTAGGTATAAAAGAAATCAAGTAAGGGCCATTAATAAGAATTGAACATTTTTATAAAAATTAACTTTACATTAATAACTAGTGAAAATGTTTAAATTTGCTTGTTGTTTTTTATGTTGAACCTCAATTGTTCTTTCATGATAAGAGAAGCAGAAAAGTGAAATATAACACTATCTTGTGGCTGAAATGTAGCAATATTTTATAAGAATATTTTTTTCTAAATCAGGAAGGAAAATGTATACCTTGGAGTAAGTATCTCTTTATATTGCAGCTTCTCCAACTTGGCTGGGGCCACTAGTGACATAGGAATCACAATATTATCGATGTCATAAGAGCTCTCACTTCTTAATCTCCGCCTTGTAGAATTCTGCAAAAGATGATTTTGCAAAGCAATCTATAGTTGAATGGGGTCTACTGTACTTAAGACAAACCTAAAGATTGAAGGAACAGATTCTCTTTTTCTAAAATGTATGTGTCATAATTATGAGGTTTTGAACTCTAGCTCTAAAATCTGAAGAAAAAAGAACTGGGAAAGCCTAACTTTGAAATCCTCATTGTAACCTAAAACCAAAATATGTATTTAAAGTTATAGCCTATTTTTTGGATCAAATAATTCATTAAAATTATCCTGTGCATTAAAATCCAAGCCCAGTTTTGTGTGCCTACCCACCTTCTTTTCATAGCTCATTCAACTTAAGCCAAAAGAATCTAATTGCAGCTAATTGCAGCTGCCCAGAGCAGGGACTCTTTTTAAAAAATTTTAAAGTATTTTATTATTTTCCAGTTACATATAAGGGTAGTTTTCAACATTTGTTTTCACAGGATTTTTAGTTCCAAATTTCTTTTCTCCCACCCTTCCTTCCCTCTCTCCTCCCCTCCCTCCCTCCTGCTCAAGATGGAAAGCAGTCTGATATAGGTTGTATATATGTACAATCACATTAAACATATTTTTACATTAGTCATCTTGTGAAAGAAGAATCAGAACACAAGGGAAAAACCTCAAAAAAGAAGGACAAATAAAAACAGTCCAAAAGTAGAAACAGTATGGTTCAATCTGCATTCATAATCCATAGTTCTTTTTTTCTGGATGTTAAGAACATTTTCTATCATGAGTTCTTTGAAACTGTTTTAGATCATTGCACTGCTGAGAAGAGCCAAGTCTATCCCCATTGTTCATCACACAATGTTGCTGTTACTGTGTACAATGTTCTCCTGGTTCTGCTCCTCTCAGTCAGCATCAGTTCATGTAAGTCCTTCCAGGTTTCTCTGAACTCCTCCTGCTCATTGTTTCTTACAGCACAATAGTATTCCATCACATTCATATACCATTTGTTTAGCCATTCCCCTATTGGTGGGCATTCCCTTGATTTCCAATTCTTTGCCACCACAAAGAGAGCTGCTATAAATATTTTTGTACATGTGTGTCCTTTTCCATTTTCTATAGTTTCTTTGGGATACAGACCTAGCAGTGGTACCACTGGGTCAAAGGGTATGAACAGTCCCATAGCCCTTTGGGCATAGTTCCAAATTGCTCTCCAGAATGGTTGGATCAGTTCACAGCTTCACCAACAATGCATTAGTGTTCCAATTTTTCCACAGCTTCTCCAACATTTATTATTTTCCTATTTTTGTCATATTAGCCAATCTGATAGGGGTGAGGTGGTACCTTGGAGTTATTTTAATTTGCATTTCTCTGATCAATAGTGATTTAGAGCATTTTTTCATATGGCAATAGATAGCTTTGATTTCTCCATCAGAAAATTGCCTGTTCATATCCTTTGACCTTTTCTCAACTGGGGAATGACTTGGATTCTTGTAAATTTGACTTAGGTCCCAATATATTTTAGAAATGAGGCCTTTATCAGAAATGCTGGCTGTAAAAATTGTTTCCCAGTTTTCTGCCTCCCTTCTAATTTTGGCTGCATTACTTCTGTTTGTACAAAAACTTTGTAATTTAATGTAATCAAAGTCTTCCATCTTGCATTTCATAATGTTCTCTATCTCTTGTTTGGACATAAATTGTTTTCCTCTCCATAGATCTGAGAGGTAAACTATTCCTTCCTCTCCTAATTTATCTATGGTATCACCCTTTATGTCTAAATCTTGAATCCATTTTGACCTTATTTTTGTATAAGGTGTAAGGTGTTGGTCCATGCCTAATTTCTGTTTCAAAGTCTTCCATTTTCCATTTCATAATATTCCAGGGAAGGGACTCTTAACCTGGCATCTATGAAATTGTGTGTGTGTATGTTTGATTTTTAGTATTTTGGTAACTATATTTCAATCTAATTGGGTTTTGTTTTTTTGTATTTTGTGTTGTACATTTTTTTGGGGTGAGGAAACTGGGGTTAAGTGACTTGCCCAGGGTCACAGAGCTAGTAAGTGTTAAGTGTCTGAGGCCAGATTTGAACTCAGGTCCTCCTGACTCCAGGGCCAGTGCTCTATCCACTGTACCACCTTTAAAACAGGGTTAGGTTGGCCTTAGTCATTTCTAAGTCTCCTTCCAGCTTCATCTTGCAGCCATAAAACAAGTGTGGCCTCAGCTCCTGTTCTCCTGCCTTCACTTGTCAACAAGTCGAATTCCAGTGGTGGCTACATTAGGAAGTATGAGCCTAGGCAGGACCTAGTGGACCAAACTTACTTTCCTAAGTCCAATTCTGCATGCATGAAGCACTCAGCAAAAGAAGAAGACATGGTTAGAGCTGCTTTTTTTTTTTTAAACAGAATATTAAAAAGGACCTTTTAGTTTCATCAAATTCATCAAATTTGGTTTCATCAAAATACGGTAGTTCAAATCAGCTCCCTCCTCCTCCCACCATTTAAAAAATCTGAACCTGTGGTTTCACTACTGTAGGAAATTATGCAGATCAGCAACTGTTTGATAATTCATAGTCTTGGAGAACGGCCTGGGGCATTACTGAGAGGATAAGTAACTTGTCTGGGGTCATACAGCCAGATATGAAGGAGGCAGGCCTTGAACCTGGGGTTCTCCTAACCCAGAGGCTATCTTTATAGGCTGTGGCCTTCTCCTTACTCTAGTAGTAGATGAGTAAAAATGAGGGCTGTTACAGATGGGCAAAATACTCTTTCCTACAGCAAAAAGAAAACATATAAACAGAACTTATTTTTAAGATTCTATGTAGTAATCAACTAAAAATACCTACTTGTGATGAATTCTGGGCTGATCTAGATATCACATTGATATTAGGGACCGCAGTAAAACTATTATGGGATCCTGATTCTGTATGTTGTAAAGCAAATTCTTCAAACCCATTTCTTTCTCCTGTCAGAGAAGGAAACATTGAGAATGTAGTAAATTTAAAAGTAGTTAATGGAGTTGAAACAGTTAACATTTCAAAACGAGTAGTAAATCAGTATGCTATGTAGGTCCCACATTATCAAGCAGGCACAAACCTGTTTATACTGCTCCCAGGGGAAAACCAATGCACTACAAAGACCTGAGGGAACCCTTTTTTTTCTCTTTCCAGATGCCTATCACAACTGAAAACAAATCCCGTTTTTTTAAGCAACATGCTATAAAAGTGCTAATACTACCTTAATAACTGCTTCCACAGAAATATTTTATTATCTGTAAATTACTGTGTTTAAGTTTATATCTGAGATTAACCTGGATTTAACAACTTATGAAAAGTCAGCCTTTATAGTTTATTAACATTAGTTAATAAGATCATCCCAGTAGTTACACATTTTAATAAAAAGGGTCTTAATGACCAAAGAAATCACATACGGTTAATTTGGAAGATGGAAACTTGGTGATACAATATTCAGAGCTGTTACCAAATCTTGAGAGATCCCTAGGTGTGGAAAATGTACAAAAAGTGGCTTGGTATAACAGAAGCAGCACATCCATCTGGTGCCAGTCCAAATATGTTGGTGTTAGAAGACCTCTCTATTCCAGGCCCAGCTCCACGGCTTGCTAGCCATGTGACTATGGCCAAGTAGTGGCCTAAGATTCTGTTTCCTCACTTTTAATTTAGTGATAATGATACTTGCACTTCCTGCTGCATGGGTTTTCCATGGGGGTGGGGGTAGGGAGAGGAATGGGAACTTTTATAACTCATGAATGACCTATAACAAGGCAGCTTCTTTTGTATAAGCATTTTCCTTCTCTGTAAAACCAGAGAAGAGTCTGGGATCATCTCTAAAGTATCTTTAATCTCTGTCCTGTGATTCTGTAGTATTAAACAAGTTTTGGAAATAAGTGTCTTTTTTCAGAATGTTCCTCAATTTTCACATTTTTTTGACATGAGCAAGTTTATTTGAAATATTTCCTGTTATTTCACCTTGAACTGCAGCCTGATTTAGACAAGTTCTTTAACACTTTGAAATAAAGTTTTATTACTGCATTATTGCCAAGGAAATCACATGTACTGTACCCCTACCCAAGTCCCTACCAAAGTTCCCAAAGCCCTTACTTATTCCACTTCCTTTGTTAACACTCTCACTAATGACAAAGCACACAGACTAAGCAAGGGCTCTAAGGTCCTTGGTAAGGATTTTTTTGTTTGTTTGTTTTTAACTAGACCTCTACTTTCATTTGTATAGGAGACTATCTAATAGGACATTCTTCTGCCAACGTAGGGCAATAATTCCTCTGCCCCTTATTGTCTGAGAGAGGCGGCATTCCTCTGCCCCTTATTGTCTGAGAGAGGCGGCATACACTGTACAAACACTGATTCTGGAATTAGGAAAGCCTAGAGCTTGCATCCCACCTCTGACACACAGGGACTTTCAGACCCCAGGCACTTCACAGTCTCTCGGTGCTTCTCAGCAGTAATCCCCAAATTATAAAATATTTCAGGGTGGTAGAGTCTGAATCTAGGTTTCATTGTATCATTCCATATACTCTCCAGACATGCAAAAATTAAAAATTCTCAATGCCTACAAGTGGGGAACAAGAGATTTACCTCATATATGTCCTTAAGAGACTTTCCTACTTGAATTTTTGTTTGTTTGTTTTTGTGGGGAAATGGGGGTTAAGTGACTTGCCCAGGATCACACAGCTAGTAAGTGTCAAGGGTCTGAGGCCAGATTTGAATTCAGGTACTCCTGAATCCAGGGCCAGTACTTTATCCACTGTGCCACCTAGCTGCCCCTTCCTACTTGAATTTAACAGCCAAAGGACAGAGAATCTTAATTTATCAGAGGACAATAAACATATAACTGTAATAAGCATCTTACACGAGCAAGCTGAAGAATCTGTGAGTACAGGCCTGGCAAAGGACTATATGTGTATCACTCTAGAACCAGGTTAACTATGTCTGTGGAGGCTCATCACAACATCAGTCATCTTTGTGGATATTCAGTCATTTTAGTTGTGTCCGACTCTTCCTGACCCCATTTGGGGTTTTCTTGGCAGAGATACTGGAGTGGCTTGTCATTTCCTTCTCCAGTTCATTTTACACATGAGGAAAGTGAGGTAATCAGGGTTAAGTGACTTGCCCAGTCACACAGTTAATGTCTGAGGCCACATTTGAACTCAGGTCTTTCTGACTCCAGATGCAGCACTCTGTCCACTGTGCCACCTAGCTACATGGTTATCCAGGTACTAGATGATGAATTCTTGTGGTCATAGTAATTTATTTAATAATATATTAAATCATAGAGTGAGTGTGATCTGACTCCATAGAGAGGGTATCACACTAGTGAAAGCAGAGATATTTTAAAATACGGAGTTTATTTCTTTTTAAATAAAAAAATAGAAACATCTTGATGGTACTACACTAATCTCCAAGCAGAACTCTTAGATTCAGACACAATGTTAACAGGCAATATAGATCAGAAAGCACCACTGCAACAAACACAGAATTTAGGTGTTTTAGTATTATAACTTATCATGTTCTATGATTTTTAATCATATAGCAGCATCAGAGGAATAATGGTATTAACAAGATGGGACTTTGTTTTAGGGAGAAGTCAGAGGTCATTAAAAGTGTTTTGCAATTTCCCATATGAAATTCAACGTACTCTTTTCTTCTTTTTGATTCTAAGCCCAGTTCATTATCTATCTACAGCATCCCTTTAAGATATAGGTACTGATATCTCAGTACATTTGTAAATATATACATATATACACACACATATAGACCAATTTTATATCTACATCTGTATACAAATAAAGACATAGATATAATAAAATAGATACAAAAGACAGATATAGATATAACATTGGTCAATACCTACATATATATATACATACATACATATACATAAACATGCACACATATATATTATATATGTGTTGATAAATAGACAGACAGACATACACATACCTTAAATACCATCATCTGTGAAAATTCAAAACTGAAGGTCATCAAAAGGGGAAGGGAGATATGTAGTGACTATAAATAGGCTTCAGCATATTAATAAATGATGAATTATGTGCATGAAACAGTATGTTTGTATAGCAGGTTTTTATTCCTTTAACCTACCTATTGCTGTTTCACTTAAGTGCCTTTTCTTTCTTGCTTGTAATAACTGTGCTGAAGTTTCTGACCTGGTCTGGGGTTTACATATGGGGGAGTATCCACTTCTCCATGGGGTAAGAGTAGTATTCTGTGTAATATGTGCTACAGAAAACAAAAACAACAACAAAAAAGTAAATAGGGCCTTTTAATGAATCAATACAAATAGATAATGATAGGTTCAATTAAAATCTTTACTTAAATTTATTTTTTTTAATTTTTTTTTTTTAGTGAGGCAATTGGGGTTAAGTTTCTGAGGCCAGATTTGAACTCAGGTCCTCCTGACTCCAGGGCCAGTGCTCTATCCACTGTGCCACCTCGCTGCCCCTTTACTTAAATTTAAAAATCTCTTGTATATACAGGCTCAAAAAATCCAAACTTTTAAATATCATAATGGATAGAAGACCAAAACTACAAAATCTGGAAATTTATCCCCAAACAGCTTATTGAGATGGAGAAGAGGTATATATTGGCAACATCAACCTCTACCTGGGTTTCTCATAGTTTTCCCCTCTCCTCCCCCCCAAAAAAACCCAACCTCAATTCAGCCACATTTTCATGACTGTTAAGGAAGTAGATCTTGCCTAACAAACTGGAAAAGCAATGCAAAGAGCTTATCCTCTTTACAGGGAATGGTCAACTAGTACAGAAAAACCCAGAATACAACCAGCCCAGTTTCCTTTGTCTCACAAAAGTTCAGTTTCTTCCCCACACTGGGAGCCATTAGTTGTCTATCTGTGTTGCATGAACTAATTCAGATCTCAGATGTTTTTCAAACCTCCTCAAAAGTTCAGAATTGTGAAGATTCTCTTCCCTAATCTATCCTCCTCTTCCACCCCTCCTCCAACTTGGACAAATTTGCTTCTACATGTCCATTTTGCTCATCTGTTAAACCTTTCTCATTTCAAATAATTTGCAGGTTAGTCTTGTTTAGCTCAGATGAGAATAGAATTTCAGCCTTCTCTGCTCACAAATACTCATTGGCAAAGATTTTCATGGGCAAAATTTCTGTTTTTCAATTCCTAAAAATGTTATCAGTAATATATCCAGAATGCTGTATGTAACAACAACAATAATAACAAAAAATTAAGTCTGCAAATGTCAAACTGTTAAAATAAAAATCATGAACAGCAAAGAAAATAAAAATGCCAGTTAAAGTATTATAGATACCTGTGCACATAAAAATCTGCTGAAAACTAAAATTTTACAGGGAAATAATGACTAATAGAAAAGAATAACTCATCAGAATCAGCCAATTCTTTACACTTCCATTTCTGTTACTTTCCCCTTACTACCATATCTACAGAGAAGGTAAATTATTATTCCTGAGTAACATTTGTTAATTTCCCAACTACTATACTTCTATCTCATTATGTCATAGGATACCAATAACAATCAGCTTAAACTGGATTGTACTGCCTCAATTTTAGCCTTTTACAACAAACAGGAAGTTCAAGTATGTACAAAAATATTTTATGGAAAAATAATCTAAAGTTCATAATTGTGGTCTATAAAATGAAGAAAGAACTTAAAATTGTTATTCCTGCATCGAATGATGTTTAGAAAATGGAAATTAGCAGAATAGAGTTGAGCCAACAATGCCTATGATGCTAAGATTTTTACATGGGATATACCAGTTGAAGGAGATAAGATGCATTCATCTTCCAACAATGTACATTCAGCCGGGTCTCCTTTAATTTCATTCTTTTTTAACAGTGTTTCAAAATGTAAATGAAGTGGAACATCTGAAAAATGAAAAAAAAAGGAAGAAAAATATATTCCATCAATAAATTTTACATTTTCTAAATGAAAAATTTATTCTTTCCTTCTGTTTATAAGCTGCATAGTATTTTAGGAAAACAATAGTTTTAGAAGTTACAAATATCAGATTTGGCAAATAACTTTTCTAAATGACTTGTTAATAATATTTTAGAAGTTATTTAAATGTGCATTACTAACCTGATATACAAGATTAATAATGTTTTTAAACAGATGTAGAAAAATACAGTACAACCCATAAGCCAATATCAGCAATTTAAAAATATTATATAAAAGGTATACAAAGGTATCCAAATTCCTTGTTGCTTGATTTCTAGGAAAATGGAAAACTAGATGTTCCAAATGATTCTATCAAAAATGCCAAGTGTCCCAAAAGTTAGTTCAATTTAAAGCTTTAATAACTTCAGAAGTATAAATGCTACAAACATACAAACCCCCAACATTAGAAATGTTGATTATTTAAATTTTAAATATGAAAATTTCTTATTAAAATTTAACATCACCAACATTTTGTCCTATATATCACTCTAGTTGACTTTTAAACTTTGTAAAAACTCAGCGAATGACAGGATTGCATTAAGCCTTAATATCATCCAAAGAATGAGGTCTTGATGCATACATGACATTTTTGACATGACACCACAAGAAAGAGTCAAATGGAGACAGACTGGGTGACTGATGTGGTCAAACAAGAGATAGTGTATAAGGACAAGGTGCCCCATGTGGTTAAAATTAAAACAAAAAATGTATTATCCATTGTATATTTTGAATGCAATGTATACATTGTATAATGCATACAATTAGTCATACAATTATTTAAAAATCACAAAACTAAGTCTAAATGAAATTTTAAAAAACTTTTGCTATTTTTTATAAATGTGTAGCATTTGTCTTCTTAAGTCATTAAAGCTTAAAACTTCTTTAAGACTTTTGTGACATTTTGTAATAGCAAACCAGATAGGCTTAAAGCTTTACAGTTTGAATCAATGAAGTTTTATTGAAATTGCTAAACACTGTAAAGATATTGAAATGATAGGTGTCATAATTCACATATTTAATACTATAGTATGACTACAACCATCTAATCTTTGTTTTTACAAAAGTTAAATACCTTTAGTGACATATTCTCCCTCTTTTAAAGATGAACAAAAGAAATGCTTCATTATATACTCAAGTACTTTGTACCTGTCTTCTAGCAAGGAAAGGAGCTAACTAGAAAATGAAACATATCATGCATGTTAAGTCATTTTAACCTAAGTGGGCAAAAGTAAAAAAATTTAAAAACATTTATTTATAAAGATAATTAATCTGGTTTTGACATATAACCTTTTTAAAATGAATATACATGTGTATTCATTTTTTTGTGCGTGTGTGTGAGGCGGTTGGAGTTAAGTGACTTACAGGGTCACACAGCTAGTAAGTGTCAAGTGTCTGAAGCCAGATTTGAACTCGGGTCCTCCTGACTCCAGGGCCGGTGCTTTATCCACTGTGCCACCTAGCTGCCACTTATGTATATTCATTTTTAAAGGTACTTAAGAAATATTTAGTTAGTGCTTTAGAAAACTAGTTATAACCTAAATTATAACACCAAAATTCAGGAGAAAGCCAATGGGGGAATCAGCCAGATAGAGTGCTTGGTTTGGGAGAAAGGGTTTGAAGTTAATGGGAAGGAAAATATGATATAGGTGTGAGTCTAACCTTAAGAGAATGATTTCCAAAGACACAACTCTTGAAGTTGAGTAGAAGAGAGAGAAATGAGAATAGACATTGTTTTAAAAGTGGAGTTTTCCCTGATAAAGGAAACTTTATCATTTATCCACAGGATACTTAGTCCAAATACACAGAAGTTTGCTTTATGGTATGGAATTTAAAAGGCTGCAGGTATTTATTTGTGTGTGTGCGTGCGTGCGTGCGTGTGTGTGTGTGTGTGTGTGTGTGTGTGTGTGTGTATGTTGTTCAGTCATTTCAGTAATGTATGACTCTTCCTCTTTGAAATCTGTAGGTCAGCCCGCTGGTTCTCCCCTAACACTTACATAAAGCACTATTGTTTGAACCTACCCTCCTGTTGAGGATGTCAATAGTCATATAGCTCTACAATGGTTATTTTTAGCTTGAACTTCCTTACAACCTCCCTGTTATCTTTCCTATTGAATAAACAGACGATAATTTCAGCCTAATTTTGAAAAAAAAACCAGTTACTTACACATAAGCTTTTATCCCAAGTTGTGCCATCCTTAATAACTTGAGCAGATCCCTACCCTACTTTCCTCTTGAGATCATATTTTTAGGTTCCTTTTATCAACTAACAAGACCATTTTTAGTTTTTTTCTAACAACAAACTCTTAGTTGAAGAGGTATGTAGCCCACAGGCACACAAAGTCTAAGAATTCTCAAGACACTGGACACAAAGTTAGTAAGTGTCCAGTGTCTTGAGATCAAATTTGAACTCAGGTCCTCCTGAATCCAGGGCCGGTGCTTTATCTACTGCGCCACCTAGCAGCCCCAAATTTACTTTCTAAAGAAGTATCATCACTGATAGCTGGTTTGAGAGGTAGTGCTCTTGTTAGTTGATAAAAGGAACCTAAAAATATGATCTCAAGAGGAAAGTAGGGTAGGGATCTGCTCAAGTTATTAAGGATGGCACAACTTGGGATAAAAGCTTATGTGTAAGTAACTGGGTTTTTTTCAAAAATAGGCTGAAATCATCGTCTGTTTATTCAATAGGAAAGATAACAGGGAGGTTGTAAGGAAGTTCAAGCTAAAAATAACCATTGTAGAGCTATATGACTATTGACATCCTCAACAGGAGGGTAGGTTCAAACAATAGTGCTTTATGTAAGTGTTAGGGGAGAACCAGCGGGCTGACCTGCAGATTTCAAAGAGGAAGTCCCTAAGAGCTGTAATTATGGCTTCTCTCCTTCCTAAATGAATGTCAGGTAAACCCAACTTCATCAAAGATGAAAATACAATTTGTTAGCCAGGGGAAGAGGTACTTATGACATTAACTGGGCCACAAAGTTTATGACAAAAGGACACAAAGAGATGTTGATGCTGCTTAACGTCTTTCCCTTTCCTTTAGGTAAAAAATGCCAAGATTTCCTCAGATACAGAGGTACTGAGAAAAGGTTGGGAAAGACTTAGGGGACAATTGTGTTTTGGTTGCTATGAAGGTTAAAGACCACTCTGAAAAGGAATTGAGTGTGAGTCCTAAGGATAGTATTTTTCAGGATTATCAAGAAGTAAAAGGGCTTGGCATTTTGTTAATACTTCTGGTGGATGTAATGACTACCATGGAGAAAATCTTTCAGGAGAGCTACTTGAACAAGTATAAATACATGTTAAGAACTGAAATGATGTTCGTTTGGATGAAAGTCTAGCAAAGAGCCTCTTCAGGAGGCAGGAAGTTAAACGTGAGAAATGTAAAAGATAAAGTATAGTTGCCAATAAAGTCTTTTCTAAAAATCTCAGGGTTCCCATGTAGAAATAGAAGGATAAGAAAGTTTGGACCCCCACGTCAAGGAACCCTAAGAAGATAAGCAGAGCTCTGGCCTAAAGTAAGAAGTAAAAGTAACATTTAGGTTCCTAATGTAGAGAATAATAAATAACTCATGGTGGTTATTTGATTAAACTACTGGGTAACAATGGCCATTTCTAGAGCACTTTTAAGTTTCCAGAGTTCCCCTTTACAACAATCTGGTGTAGTAGGTTGTTAGAATGAATATTATCTCCATTTAAGAACTGATGAAACTGAGGTTAGGGGAGATTAATTGGCTTGACCACAATCACATGTAAGACAAGACTAAAACCCTAGTTTCTTACTCCAAATCCAGTACTCTCTCCTCTATGCCATACTACCTCTCAGCTTGGAATGGCCAGTGCAGGTAGGGAAAGAAAGGCATGTTCTTGTTTCCCTAATACTTGCAAGTTCCAATGTGGTCTAGGATTGAAAGCCACAGCAGCAGAAAGTAAAAACAATGGGGGATCCAATAGTCACTTAGCACCATTCTTTATAAGATCAAAGGCTATAGACACCCCATGGTTAAAAGAATCTTAAGAACCCAGGATAATACATGATTGTCATCTTCCATAACAGATGGAAGAAATAATTTTATTCCATCTTTGGAAGAGCTCAGATGGGGCAAAATATGGACCATTAGTATTAGTTAGGAAAAGTATACCTATGCATAATATTACATTAAGAATTCAAATTACTAAAAAGAAAATAGTCCAAAATGTAAGGAAGAAAATGGCATTTTCCTACCATTGAGAAACACATTTTGGTAATGCAGATAGCATTAGCAAAAAGAGCTAAAGATTTAACTTATTCAAAAAGAAGTAAAAAGTTAGAGCCTTTACACCAAAACAAAATGCATTGGTTTCTGATGTATTTCATGAATTTATTAAGCAGAGCTAGAATATTAACTTAGTGAAGAATTAGGGTTGTCCAATTCTGAGAAAATGTATGTTTCCAATAATTAGTGAGCAAGAATAAAAGAATTCTTTACACAAAAACTTGAAAATTTTTACAGATATTACATTGAAGATGAATGGATTTCAACATTGATAAGTTTTATTAGTCTACTTGGAAATTCCTTATGAGGAGGTTTACCTGATGGGAGTGATAAAACAGAATGGAAAGAAGAGTCTAGCTCTGGTACATGTTGTTTTATTATCTCGGATTTTGTGTTGTGATCACAATTATTCCAGGTTGAAGCTGATATCATGCAAGACACTGGTCTAGCAGTATGAAATGGAGTTTCTTTGGAAGGCAAAGCCTGCAAAGAAAAAAAGACAAAAGAAAATGAAGTAATAAATTGAAATAAGAATTTTACTGTCCAAAACTCATCTAGAATAAGGAACACTTCATATGACAGTAGCAGTATCATACAACAATAGAGTCCTGCTTATTTAAGAAGTCACTTTGCATGGTACTTGGTACACAGTAGGTACTTAATAAATGTTTATTGACTAACCATTTTCAAATAATCTAGAAAAGGTAGGAAAGCTTGGTGAATTTTCTGAGCTTCATTCTATCTTAATTTATCACCTGTGGGTGACTGATATTTGTCAATCCCCCAGTTAATTCAACTGAAATTTCTCCTTCAGGGTTACCAAGGATCTCTTAGTCAATCAGCCAATAAACATCTATTAAGTGCCTTCTATTTTCTAGGCAATGTACTGGGGATACAAGGAAACAAAAGACAAGTCTTGGACTCAAGGAACTCACAGTCTAATGGGGGGAGACAACATGCAAACAACTATATACTAATAAGCTATATACAAGATAAACTGGAAATAATCAACAGAGAAAAGGCACTAGAATTTAGAGGAGGTGGAAAAGGCTTATTTACTGTAGGTGAGAATTGAGCTAGAGTTGGAGGGAGACCGGGAATCAAAGAGGCAGAGATGAAGAGGGAGAACATTCCAGGCATGGGGGGATGACCAGTGAAAATGTTCAGAATCAGGAGATGGAATTTCATTCAAGGAACAAAAAGTAAGCCATGCACCAAGCCTGGAGAGGTGAGGTAGGGCATGTTCTGAGGGGCTCTGAATGCCGAGAAGTTTCTCTATTGGATCTTGGAGGTAACAGTGTACCTGGGAGTTTACTGGGGGGTGTGGGTGGAGAGGAGTGACACGGTCAGGCCTGTGCTTTAGGAAGTTCGCTTTGACACTGAATGGAGGTTGGACTGCAATAGGGAGAGACTTGTGACAGGGAAACGAATCAGGAGGCGTGAGGCAACGAGGGTCTGTACCTGGGTGGTGCCAGTTTTGGCGAACAGAAGGGAGCATATGCAAGAGAGGTTATAAAGTTCCTGAATATCTTGGCAACAGATTATATATGAGGGATAAGAGAAAGTGAGGAGTTGAGTGTGACCCCTGGGTCATAAACCTAGGTGATGGGGAGGATGGTAATGCCCTTGACAGCAAGGGAAATTTGGAAGGTAGGGGGAAGGTTTTGGGGAACAGGTAATGAGTTCAGTTTTGGACACATTAAATTTAAGATGTCCATGGGACATCCAGATTGAGAAGTCCAAAAGGCAGTTGGAGATGTGAGACTGGAGATCAGCACAGAGGTTAGGGCTGGAGAAGTAGCCTTGAGAATCATCTGCAAAAGATGATAATTGAATTTCTGGGAGCTGATGAGATCACCAAGGAAAATAGTATAGAGAGAAAAGGGCCCAAGACAGAGCCTTGTGGGATACTTGCAATTAGCAGGCGTGAACTGGAAACTCTAGCAAAGAATATTGAGAAGTCAGCTATGTAAGACAAGCAAGAGAACAGTGTCATGAAAACTAGAGCAGGTAGAAACTATTGAGGAGAAGAGGGTGACTGACAGCATCAAAAGCTGCAGAGAGGTCAAGAAAGATGAGGACTGAGAAAAGGCTATTGGCATTAAGAGATAATTAGTAACTTTGGAGAGAGCTATTTTGGTTGAATAATCTGGTCAAAAGCCAGACTATAAAGAAGTAATGACCTTTTTGACCTCTCTGCAGCTTCTGACACTGTTGATCACCTTCTCCTCCAGCTGCTCTCTCTTCTTTGGGCTTTCATTACTCTTCTTAGCTGGTTCTTCTCCTACCTGTCAAAGCACTTCTCAGTCTCCCAGGGCTCTGCCTTGCACTCTCTTCTTTCTCTATACTCTCTCACTTGGTGATTTTATCAGATTCCAGGAGTCTAAATATAATCTCTTTGAAGATGACTCTCACATCTAGATATCCAGCCCTAATCTCTATTGTGAGGTCTAGCTGAACATCACCAATTGTCCATTGGACATTTCACACTGGAAGCCACATAGGTGTCTCAAATTCAATGAGTCCAAAACAAAGCTCACTATTTCCTTCTCCCCTCAAGTCCATTCCTGTTCTGAATTTCTCTATTACTGCTGAGGGCACTGCCACCAAACTTCAAGGCGCCCAGGTTTAAAACCCAGGCAACATCCTTGACTTTCACTTATTGTTATGTCTAATCTGTTGTTAAATCTGGTTTCTTTTTCAACAATCTCTCTCAAGTATATTTCTTTCTCTCCATTTGCCCAGCCACCATCCCACTTCAGGCGCTCACCATGTGCATGATTGCAATAACTTCTTAATTGGTTTCCCCTGCCTCAAATTTCTCCCCACTCTAATCTATCCTCCAAATAGCTGCCAAGTAATTTGCCTAAAGCATGAATCTAACCATGCCCCTCTCCAATTCAATAAACTCCAGAGGCTCCCTCTTAATTCTAGCATCAAATATGGTCTTCACGACCTGGCTACATTGCAGTCCAACCAGAATGGCCTTCTAGTTGTTCCTCATACAACAAGCCATCACTAGTCTCCCTCTTTTACACTGATTGTCCATCTCCAATGTCTGGAATCCTTTTCCTCCTCACTTCCACCTCTTGGAAGCTTTGGCTCCAATTAAATTGACTAAAATGTCCAAAGCCTTTGTTTTGCTCAGAGATTCCTCTATAAAGCATATATACCCTCAAGGAGGTTACTAGTAAGAAGAAAACTCCTATACACAGAAAAATACTTAGAGCAGCACTTTTGGTGGTAGCAAAGAACTAAAAGCAAAGTAGATGCCCATTGACTGCAGAATGGCTACACAAATTGTTTTCTATGAATGTAGAATGGAATATTACTGTGCTGTAAGTCATGGTTAATATGATTACAGAACGCATAGAAAGATTCACAAGAACTGAGGCAGAGTGAAGTAAGTAGAACCAGGAAAGCAATATATACACAATGACAACAACAATGAGGATGGGAAGAACAAAAACTAAAAACAATCAAAAGTGAATGTTGCAAAATTATAAAAACAATCATGGCCCCAAAGAAGAGATAAAAGGAGACATTCCTAACCCACCCTTTTGCAAAAGGAGGTTCACAGAGGTAGAACTGTGCATGTTTTTTCTTTGAACTAATCTCTTTTGCTGATTTTTTTCCTCTTCCTCTTTTTTATGGCTCTCTGGGTGTGGAGAGGGTGAAGGATATTGGGAGAAATCTTAATGAGCAAGAGATACAACTGAGCCTGAGGAACTTCATGGGCCTTTCCTTCTGCTATATAGGGTGGTTCTCAGGTTTCTCTCTTCCTCAAATTAGAATGCTAGGCAATCTCTTCACTGAAATGAGGCCTAGTTTACCACATTCAAGTACATAACAGTATTTGAATAAAAATATGAGGGCAAAAGATGAATATGTATTATATTATTGAGGAGTCTAAGGTTTTCAATACACAAAGTTTTCATTTCATAGCAAGAGTTTCACAAATACGACATTCTTCTTGAAATATTCGGTATCTTTTATATTTTAAATTGTTTATATTTAATTAAAACTTTATAATGCATGTATAGTGCTACATAATCTACAAAAATGCATTCGTGTGACATACATTATTTCATTTGATTGTACAGGACTGCTGGCATTTAAATAGCAGTTTAAAGGTTACAAAATAGCTTCACAATAATTCCCTGAGACAGGCGCTGCAAAGATTATATCATTTTTAAATATCAGAAAATTGAGTCACAAAAAATGTTAAATGACTTAACCAAGGTCACCTGACACCAAGTCTAGTGGGTTTTGTCATGAAACCATATTCTGATAATGCTTTTAGTTTCTATTTTGAAATACTTTTAGCCTTGAGTTGTAGTATGGCGTAGTAGAGAGAAAAGAAGACCAGGGTGCAGTACTGCCTCTGATACTTACTGGCCGGGGGACCCTAGGCAAGTTACTCAAGCTCTCAGTGGGCTAAAAGCTCTTTAAGACCTTTAAGGCATGGAACAGATATTGATCTATTATTGGTAGAGGGAGTTTCCTCATTTGGGAGTCTCCTAAAAATTATAGGTTCAGTCATTATCCTTATTCAGATTTATCAAATTTATTGAATTGTCCAGATGTCTTCCCCAAATACAAAGTTATTTTATATATATATATATATATATATATATATATATATATATATATATATATATATATATATATATATATATATTTTTTTTTTGCAGGGCAGTGAGGGTTAAGTGACTTGCCCAGGGTCACACAGCTAGTAAGTGTCAAGTGTCTGAGGCCGGATTTGAACTCAGGTCCTCCTGAATCGAGGGCTGATGCTTTATCCACTATGCCACCTAGCTGCCCCGAAACCCAAAGTTATTAAGTTATCTGTCACCCTCAGGGATGCTAGGAAGTGCCTGTGCTCAAAGTCAAATTCTGCTTGCTGCTATGCACCATCTCCTTTTTTTTTTTTTTTTTGGCAGGCCAATAGGGGTTAAGTGACTTGCCCAGGGTCACACAGCTAGTAAGTGCCAAGTGTCTGAGGCTGGATTTGAACTCAGGTACTCCTGAATCCAGGGCCGGTGCTTTATCCACTGCGCCAACAAGCTGACCTATGCACCATCTCCTACATTCAAAGCTCAATTCAGGAGTATATCAACAGACATTTATGCTTAGGACCTAATACTACTCTTCTTTAATAGGTACACTAACAATTTTGACTCACCCCATAGTTGCTCTTTGCATTTGGTGGTATACTTCCATGAGGCACTAGCACAAAGCGTAAGATTTAAAATCAACAAAAAAAGAATGTTAAGCCTTCTTGGGAGGGAAAGAGTACCATAAACAGAATATAAACAAAGTTCATGTTTTGTTTTTGGTTTTTTTAGGCCATCACTTTTCAAATATAATTTTCTGACTCTAGAAAACACCCTAGCCAGTCCATTACCACTAGTGGAAAATATATCTTTGAAATAAAGTCTTTTTTCTCTCAATATTTAATAGGTCTTAGTAAATGAACTAAAAAAAAAGAAAATACTTAAAAAAACTCTTACCACTCCTCATCAAAATGGAAATACAGAAAGGTTCTCCATTACAGCATTGACTATACAATAACCCAATTTTATTATTAACCTACAAATGATTTCTTAGGAATTTACAGTGTCTAACTGTGCTGAGTGTTGTACATAGGTTAAAAAGACAAACAGGAAAAATCCCAATAAAAGCGAGTATACAATTTCTGAACTCTTATGTTCAACAATAACTCTTCAGTCTTCTCACCCCTCCCAATCCAAAATCCTTAATTACTCACAAAAAAATGGCATACTGCAGTGAGTTGAGGTATCAGAATTTTGAAGTTGGAAGGAGCTCATATTCCATCTACTCTGCTCCATACCTGAAAAAAGTGTCCCCTCTATAACACACTCAATAAATGGTCATTCTACACTTGCCTGAACACCTCCATGAATGGAGAACCCACTACCTTCTATGGCAGCCCATTCAGATTTTGTGGACTTCTAATCATTAGGAATTTTTTCTCTTAATCAAAGCTAAATGTGCCTTTTTGCAATGTCTACCTGTTGTTTCTGGTTCTCTTCTCTGGGACCAAGAAGAACAAAACTACTCTTTCTGCCTGACAGCCCTTCAAATACATGAAGACAATTATCAGGAATAACCCCCCAAAGTTTTCTATTCTTCAGAGTAAACGAAATACTGTACTCTAGTTTCTTTAACTGATCCTCATATGGCAGAAATTAAAGCCCTTCACAAGACAGATGTTTCTTCTTTGAATCCTGTAAATCTTCTTAATGTCCATCCTAAATACTGACAAGAACCCAATTTTCTGCATGAGGTCTAACTGGGGCAAGATAGAATAGAATTATCACCTCCTTATTTCTGAATTGAGACAGCATGGTGTAATGGATAGAACACTAGATTTGGAGTCAGGAAGACTTAGGATTGAATCTTACCTACCTGTGTGACCTGGGCACTTTGCTTAACCTTTTATGCTTGTGAATTTACAAAAGCAAAGAAAATTTACATTTTTTAAAAAAAGGTTGTATTCAAAGATGAACACCTAACAATACAGCTAAAATCATTTAGTAATTATTTGCATTTAAGTTAGTATCAATTTATAAATCACCACAATAATTTTACAGTCATTCCCTCTTAAGTCAAAATACTTAACCTGGGGTGTACTCACTTTTTTCAGTATAATTGATTTTCTTTGTGATTCTATATATTTTATTTTATGAATTTAAAAATATTATTCTTAGAAGAGGTGAGCAGGTTTTGCCACACTACTAACAGGGTCTATGATACAAAAAAGGTTAAGAACCTCTGCTGTTAAGTCCTTACCAGGATTCTTTGTTTTCCTTCCACTCTCATTCATTTTTCCTCTTATATGGTAATAGTATATACTCCATTCTTCTACTTCTGGTTTTTTTCACTTTGCATTATTTCATAAAGATCTTTCTAGTGTAAAAAATTATTAACTATCTAATCTTAATCTGAAAAATTATATAATTGGATTTATATGAAAAATTATAACTTTAGAAAAATTATAATTATAATTGGGCCATAAGTCCTGCCGAGGTCACCATTCAAATGCAAAAATATTTTACTGACTGGGCCCTAATCTGACTGGGGGCCCTAATCTAGGGACCTTTGACTGGCTGGCTATCTCTGCTATTAATTTCCTAAACCAATCTGTTAGGGCCTTTTAAAAATTTCTCCACACTGCTCCCAAATTGAAAGGGGCTTGGAGTTAGAAGAAAGCAGCTGAGCAGTGAAAGCACAGGGAAGCTGGAGTGAAGGAGAAAAACATAAAGTTGCAGAAAGCTGGAACATACTCTAAGGCAAGAGGTGGCAGACAGGTTGTATAATTTGCATTTCTTAACCCTTATGGTTTACATTGATTTTTATAAATAAACTCTGCTTTGGTTATTTAATTAAGAGGCTATTTAATCGTTTGCTTATCAATTTGGGAGCAGTGTGGAGAAATTTTTAAAAGGCCCTAACAGATTGGTTTAGGAAATTAATAGCAGTCAGACAGACAGCCAGTCAAAGGTCCCTAGATTAGGCCCCCCAGTCAGTAAAATATTTGCTCCCTTTCCTCCTTCCTGTCTCCTCCCAGAAAATAGGAGGCTCCTCAAGTTGATTGGCTGGTAGCCTTGATAGACAGCACCCATGAGCAAACGTCATTTCCTGACGCCAAGGAAAAGCCACAATGCCTCTGAGGCACTTTCCTCATGGTGGAGCTTTCCCACAGCAAGTCTCCAGTAGGTGGCATCATTCCAATCATTACACCCCTTTCACTTTGTCGATCCCCCTGCATCTAACTTTCCTCTCTGTACTGCCGCGCTGAACCCTATGTCTCTCTCTCACAGACCTCCTTGCGTTCTCTTAGTCTTCCGGTGTCCACCTGCGTTCCCCCAGTGTAGCTTTTTCTCCATCTCCTCTGTGTTGACCAACCCCCTCAGTGCTGACCACCCCGCTCAGCGTCTTCTCTCTCACTTTCTCTATCCTCCAGAGTCCTGTTCTCTCAATCTTCCAGCCTCCTCTTCACTGTCTTCTCCCCTGTATATAAATTCCTTCTCTCCCCTCAAACCTCAGGTGCTCTGAGTCCCCGCACACACCAAGCTAATCCACCAGCTGCACTAGGGCTGTACCCAGCGGGGCTCGAGGGGCCTGTGCCCCCTGCTGCACGCCTGGGACCTCCGCATGGGCTACACTAGGGCCTGGCAGGACAAGCCTAGGATCTCTGGGGCAGCTCCCCTCAGGGCATAGGGAACTGGGGCTTTTTTCCCCCAGCCATCTGACCTGGCATCCTGTAAAGCCCATGGGGCTTTTTGGCTCTGCTGAAGCCGAGGGGGAGGGGCACCAGCCCCTCTTACACAGAAAAAACCCCTGAGGGCCTAAGACTTTTTAATCTCAGCCCAAAGGCAGGGTCACAAAATCAAAATAAATTTCCATACTAGGCTCTTTTTATCCCTTATACCTGCTCATTTTAATACATCAACGAACCCCACTTTAACTATTCCCCTCTTGTTGGACACTTAGGTTATTTCTAGTTTTTTGCAATCATGCTTCTATAATTTTTTTTATAATACTTTCAAGGTATATTCTCAACAGTACAATTGTTGGGTCAAGGGATCATAGAACCTTTTCAAGTTGGATTTCAACCTCCTATGTGTTGTTATCCCCATTGGAACACTTTGGATTTTTATTTGTATTCCCAGGACTTGGCACAGAGCTTTGCACATGGAAAGCATTTGATAACTGGCCTTGTTTCCTTCCTATTTATTCATTGTAAAATGAGACAGTTAGAGTCTATTGATTTCTACTCTTCTTCCAGCTCTAAAGTTATGATGCCATGGATACTGTGCCTCTTTTAATGAAGCCTATTTGTATGAGCTTTGTGGGTTCCCATATCATAGTGCGGACTCCTATTGAGCTTACAATCCATTAAGACCTATATATCTATATATTTCTATCTATGTATCTATCTATTTAGCTATTTTTTTTTTTTTTTGCTGAGCAATGAGGGTTAAGTGACTTGCCCAGGGTCACACAGCTAGTAAGTATCAAGTGTCTGAGACTGGATTTAAACTCAGGTCCTCCTGAATCCAGGGCTGGTGCTTTATCTACTGCTCCACCTAGTTGCCCCCAAGACCTATATTTTTCCCCAAAAACCAAAAACTACTGTCAATACTCCTCCACCTTGCCCTTGTAAAACTGATTTTTTAAAACCCAAGTGAAAGAATTTATATTTACCCCTACTTAAAATTCATCTTACTAGATTCAGTCTAGTGTGTTGGCCTTTCAAAATCTTTCGAATCCTGATCCTACATTCACTGTTAGCCATCCCTCCCAGTTTTGTCATAAGCAAATTCAGCAACAATGATATCTATACCTGTATCCAAATCACAGAGAAAAATGTTAAATTGCATAAGGCCACATACAGATCTCTGGGGCACTCAACTGAATATCTCCTAAATAACAACAATAATAATAGAAATTCACATTTATAAATTATTACTATGTGTCAAGCACTGTGCTAAATGCGTTACAAATATTATCTCATTTGAACCTCATAATAACTTTGGGAGATAAGTTCTATTATTATCCCCATTTTAGTTGAAGAAACAGGCAAACAGAGGTTAAGTGACTTGCTCAGGGTTACACTGCTATTAAGTGTAAGTAAGTAAGACTGGCTTTGAACTCAGGTCTTCCCAACTTCAGGCCCAGCACTCTAGCCACTGAATCACCAGCTGCCTGTAGAAATAAAATCTTTAATGACAACTATTTTGGTCCAGCTATTCAGTCAGTACAAACTTCACTAATCTGTACTATTGACCTAGCCAATACCTCTGTAGTTTGTAAGCAGGAATAGCAAGAAATCTGATAAAAACAGTTCACAAAAATCTAGGTAAATTGTGCCAGTCAGTCGATAACCATTTGTTACGTGCCTACTATATACCAGGCACAATGCTAAGTGCTGGGGACAAAAAGAGAAGCAAAAAGGTCATCTCTGCCCTCAAGGAGCTCATAATCTAATGGGGGAGAAAGCAAGCAAGCAAATATATACAAACAAACTATATCCAGGATAAATAGAAAATGAGAGGGAAGGTATTAGAAGGCACTCAGCTAGGGGGTGAGAAAAGCTTCCTGTAGAAGATGGGATTTTAGTTGAGACTTAAGGGAAACCTGGCTTTGAAAGGGTAAGAAAATTGGAAATGAAAGAAGGGGCTAGGTTATAATGGGGTTTAAATGCCAAAAGGGATTTTGTATTTAAGGAGGCAAATGGAAGCAGTTTTGTTTATTGAGTAGAGGGGTAACATGGTCAGATGTGCATTTTAGGGAAATTACTTTGTCAGCTGAATAGAAGATAGACTATAGCACACAGAACCAGTACCAAGCTCTTGTAATAATCTAGGAGTGAGGTAATGAGGGCCTGCACCAGAGTGGTGGCAGTTATCAGAAGAGAGAAGTGGACATGTTTGAGAGATGTCACAAAGGTGAAAATGACAGACCTTGGCAACAGATTGGATATGGGAATGAGAGATAGTGAAGAACTGAGGATGACTTCTAGGTTTTGAGCTTGGGAGAGGGGAGGATTGTGTTGCTCTCCATGGTCATGGAGAAGACAGGAGGGCTGGAGTGTTTAGGGGCAAACAAAGATAATGCCAACAGCCGTCCCCTAGTTTACGAATTTAGTAATCCTGCCAAAGAAGATAGTGAAGTTAGTCTTGTCAACTGTTCTTTATAAAGCCATCATTGCTCTATGTGATCACTGCTTCCTTTTCTAGGAGTTCATTAACCCATCTTTTAAATAAAAATTCAAGAATTCTGCCAGAAATGTAAGTTAAATTCACTGGCCTATAATTTGCTTACCCTGTTTCTTTCCTTTTTTGGAAGATCAGACATTTGGCCTATTCCTATCTTGTGGTATTTCTCTCATTGCTATCTTTTAAGAGTTAATAACTGTAGACTGCTGTTTGTTCATTTTTTCTGGACCACAGGACTTTACTTCATCACTAAGAGAAGCTCTGAGCTCTCTTACGATCTCATTATTCATCTTAGGTATAAACTTCCAAATGCCCAATTTCCAGACTAAAGATCATGCATCTTGGTAAGGGAAAACTGAAGCAAAATAATAGCTAGAGCAGCTCCAATCCTTTCCTTTGTTGTCAGTTATCAGCCTACCTACCCCCAAGAGCAACCTATCCCTTCTTTGATGCTCCTTTTCCCCACAAATAGCTTAAGACAAATATGCGAAACTGGGATTTTGAGCAAGACCATGCTACCTTTTAGTATTTATCCTGTTACCTGACCTTATTTCCATGTTTTGTCCATCTTTTTTTGTTTGGTATGTATCCACATTAGTTTCTCCAAATCATCCATTTCCCTTCACCTCCACCCAATTCCACATTTCTTACATTAAAATTGTTTCTCTTTCTGTCTTCTGAATTTCATTCTTGAGAACATTTGATACCTACCTAGCTTCTTCCCCTGTAGAATTTTAGACAATAAGTTCCTTGCCTATCTTTTCTCTAAACACTTTGAAATTTTTCTCCTCAAATCTAGTGGACAAAGTATGACTATTCCCAACTTTGCTATTCTTTATCCAAATTCTAACATGAAATGATCACTCCTTCTCCACGTCCTCATATTTGCCACAAAAGCAGTCAGTTCATTTTTCTTGATAAGATCAGATCCATGACAGAATTTCCCTGAACTCATTCTTTCATATTTTATTCTTTTTCCTTTTTTAAGGGTGGATAATTTGGGTACCCTAGGAAGTTTGACACTATCCATCTTTCACAAAATGCTCCTATTTTTTGCCCTTTTTCTCTGACTTTCCTCTTCCCTTTCTCTTCTCATACTTCCTTCACTTCATTTCTTATCAGTTGAGGGGTAACCAGTGGTAACTATGGGCACTGATAAACCTTCTAGTTCATTAGCATATGTAAGCATTAAATATATAAGTATAAGGCCTGTATTACCACTGTGTTCCAAGCACTTTTTCTTTGGCAGTTTGTTATACAGTGATACAGAAGGACAGAGAATTGTTTTCCACAGAGAAAAATGTGTTTTCTAGCAATATAGTCATTATACTCTTTGCCTGAATAAATGCTTTAAGTTAATCAATTAGCAAGAATTAGGCATTTTTATTATATGCTAGTCATTGCTGACAAAAATTCAAAAGTGTGATTTTCCTTCCCTGCAGATACAAGTTAGAGACTAGTAAATACTAGACACATAACAAATAAGCACACAATTTTTAGGGGTTAAGCCAAACAACTGAAGGAATGAGGATAGCCTTCTTTGCAGGAGAGGAAACTTGGGATTCTAAGGGACATTAAGTGAGGAAAGAGAACATTCCAAGAATATGGGATCAACAGTCTCTGAAAAGGCATGGAGGTAGGATTGTCATGCACAGGAAATAGCATATGGGCCAATTTGGATAGACAGCAGAATGTATATAGTAAAATAATGTGAAATTGGCCTGGAAAAATAAGCTGGAGACAAATGGTAAGGAACTTTAAATGTTTGTATCTTATCCTAAAGGCAATGGGGGAGGGCACTGAAGCTTCTTGAGCATGGTAGTTGTCAACCTGAAAAATTATTAAAGCAATCAACATAACAAAATTAAGATCTTTAATCTGGGCAGAGGAGTTATAACTCACGATACTGTCATAGCAAGCTAGCAGCACTCGAAGGGTGAGGCTAGAAACAGAGTAGTATATAGGGTACAGTCAACAAACAGAGCAGGTAAAAAGGCTGCCCTTGGAGTTGATTACCCTTCATTTCACCTGTTAAGTTTTTTACATAAGCTGAGAGTAACAAGATTCTTTGGAAGATCTACAAAGTAATCAGAGGCTGGAATTGACAAAGTTGAACAGTCCCAGGTTATTCATTGGTCTGGGTGTTTGTCATGGTAAAATGATCAGACCTGTGAATTGGCAATATTACATTGCATAGAGAATGGAGAATAGCTTAGGGAAAGGAGATATAGGATGGAGACAGGCAATGAGAAAGCTCCTGAAATAGTCCAAGTGAGAAATGATGTGAAGTATACTGTAAGTTGAGAGAATGCCACAAGACTTGGAAACTGATTAGATATGCAAGTTGAAGCATAATGATGAGTCGATAATTACTGATAAATTTCTGAACTGAGTGATTCAATGCATGATGATATCCTCACAAGAAATAGGGATGTCAGGAAAGGGACTAGATTTAAGAGGCAAATTTACAAGAATTAAGAAGAGGGGTAACAAGATGGAGTTATGGGGCACAATGAACATAAAGGGTATTTGATGGATGATGACTTTGCAAAGAAGACCACAAAGAATCTGTCTCATAGACAGGGTAAAACCATAACCATATCACCAAAAAACAAACCCAAAACCAAAAATACTCAAAAAACAGGAATAATAAATTATCCACAAGAAAGAGAGGTCAACAATATCAGACACAGTAGAGGGGTCAAGAAGGGTAAGGATTAACTAAAGGCCACTAACTAGATTTAGCAATAAAGAGGTTTCCAAGTGACTTGGAGAGGGTAGTTTCAATGACTAGTGGGATAGAAAGACATGGCAATGAACTTTTGTTTATCCTTTGTTTTCAAAGAGGACCAATAACATGATGTCAAGATCAGGATACAGTGTGCTCATCTGTGGCTGATCAGCCCAATATGAGTCTGGAAGGCTCTACCACAGGTTGGACACAAGTTAGAACATTAAAATATTTGGTATGGAGATGTCTCTGGATTTGTACAGCTCACAATTTCCTTGTGCTACTGAGATTCTGCTTTGCTCATAGAGTACAGTGCCTTCTTTGATGCGGGCACACTATGTTGACTGGCCCTGTGCTAGCCCCTCCCGTGTCTCATAATTGATATTAAAGTTCTTAAGAGAGATGTTGAGAGCATCCTTGTACCACTTTTTCTGACCACTTTGTGAATGCTTGCTTTGTGTAAGTTCTCTATAAAATGGTTTTTTTTTAGGTAGTTATACCTTTGGCATTTAGACAACATGGCCAGCTCACTGGAGTTGCACTCTCTACAATAAAGTTTGAATGGTTGGCAGTTCAACTCAAGAGAGGACCTCAGTATCCAGTACCTTATCTTGCCAGGTAGTTTTCAGAATCTTCCTAAGAAAATTCAAGTGGAAATGGTTCAGTTTTCTGGCATGGTGCTGGTTGTCCAAGTTTCACAGGCATCCAAGAGTGAAGTCAGCACAATGGCTCTGTCAACCTTTAATTTAGTATGCATCCTTACTTCTCTCCTATGCTTTTTTTCCAAGCCTCTCAAACAGTGAACTAGCTCTGGCAATACATGCATCAACTTTATCATTTATGTGGACATCCCTAGAAAGTATACTGTCAAGGTAAGAGTGAACTTATCCACAACATTCAAAGATTCTCCATTTACTGTGAAAAATGGATCTATCTAGAGATCCCTTCAGTTTAAGGGGTAACTGCGTAACAACTTCAACATGTCAAGACTTTTCCCTTCCTTCCTCTTATTTTGACCCTACCGTCAAGCTATAACTTATATCTCTCCTTTGCATATGCAAACACAGTACAGCCCTTGAGGGTGAGATGCATCTGAGTATGGATAGATTCTCTGCCACTTGTGCCAATTTTGGCCTGAAAATCAACACCAAGTAAACAGGAGGTCCTCCATCAGTCAGTACTGCACCAATTAGGGCTGTTTTTTTTTTTAATGGAAGTTTTTCTATAATGTATATAAATTTTTCAATAAATATATTATTGACTAAAGGCATTCCATAAATGCTCAAATGAAAAGAGTACACAGAATGTAATTTAACCGTATCATGTACAGTTTGCTCCTACACAACAAAACTCCCTTTGTGTTCCTGTTAAAGTGTTTTGCTTGCTAGCCCTGAACCATGTTTTGTCACTTCTGCTGTCTATTACCTCCTTTTCTGTTGACTTTTTTTTCTTGCTTGTTTCTTGTGTTTCCTTTTCCTGCCACTTCTCTCATTTTTAAAAAACTTTCTAGCCAAGTACCTGGGCTTTAATAACTATCAATGATATAGGAGAATGCTTCTCTCAATTTGAATGGTCAGTAAAATGATCAAGCACATTACACTTTGTATAAGTAATTTTCATGTCTCTGGATCTTCCTGCCTCTATTTGTCATTACTCAAAGTTCCTTCTTCAAGAACAGAAATGCTTATCCTTCCACTTCCCTAACCTCTCCCTGATAGCTGGATTTGCACTGTTCTGGATGCTTCAGACAAGGTTGTCTTACAGATAAACGAAATGTAAATATGTAAATGTGTATGTATGTGTGTGTGTGTATGTATGTGTGTATGTATGTATATATGTAGCATGCAAGATGCTGAAGAACAAATACCCTCAGTGTTCCAAAGGAAAGTAAAACCCTTACAAAAGGAATTCAAAGTCTAATTGGCATGCATAGCATTGCTATTTTCTTTTGCATCTGGCTTTGTTATACAATAAATCACAAAAGAAACAAAATCAGATATTCTTTCAAAATCCAAAATTCTCTTCAGTTAAGGAAATTACTATTAGGGAACTGTCAAGATCAGAAAAATAATTTTTAAAAAGTTTGAAGAAAAGATAGAATATAATTAACACTGGTTGCTACATAATGTTTTATTCTTCAAAAGAATATTTTTTTAAATACTACTCTCCCATTCAAGGAAAATATTTAAAGGATATAAAGTTTTCAAAAGAGGAGATGCAAAACAAATAAAACATTGTGCAGAATCACTAACAATCGGAGAAATGTAAATTAAAACAACTCAAAGGTATCAACTCATACCCATAAACTATCAAATTAACAAAGATAGTTAAAGTCAATATTGGGTTTTGAGAAATTAAGTATGCTAATTCACTGTTGATGGAGGTATGAATTTATCCAATCAATATGAAAAATCAATTGGAAGAATTCACTTGTAAACCCATCTGGCCCTGGAGATTTTTTCTTAGGGAGTTCATTGAAGGCTTGTTCAATTTCTAAAATGGGCTTCTTTAAGGATTTTATTTCCTCTTCCGTTAACCTGGGCAATATATATTTTTGTCAATATTTATCCATTTCATTTAGATTGTCAAATTTATTGGCATACAGTTGGGCAAAATAGCTCCTAATTATTGCTTTTAATTTCTACTTCATTGGCGGTGAATTTACCTCTTTCATTTTTGATACTGGTAATTTGGTTTTCTTCTTTCTTATTTTTTAAATCAAATTAACCAGTTTTATCTATTTAAAATTTTTTTTTCATAAAAGCAGATGTTAGTTTTATTGATTAATTCTAAAGTTTTCTTGCTTTCAATTTTATTAATTTCTCCTTTGATTTTCAGGATTTCGCATTTAAAGTAACTGGAGACAATATAAAATACTTGGGAGTCTACCTGCCAAGACAAACCCAGAAACTCTATGAACACAATTACTAAACACTTTTCACAGAAATAAAATCAGATCTATATAATTGGAAAAATATCAATTGCTCATGGATAGGTCAAGCTAATATAATAAAAATGACAATTCTACCTAAATTAATTTACTTATTCAGTGGCATACCAATCAGACTGCCTAAAAATTATTTTATAGAGTTAGAAAAAAATAATAAAACACATCTGGAAGAACAAAAAGTCAAGAATATCAAGGGAACTAATAAAAAAAATGCACAGGATGGTGGGCTAGCCATACCAAATTTGAAGCTATAAAGAGGCAGTCATCAAAACTATTTGGTACTGGCTAAGAAATAGAGTGGTGGATCAGTGGAATAGGTTAGGTACAGGAGGCACAGTAGTAAATAACTATAGTAATCTATTGTTTGATAAACCCAAAGACTCCAGCTTCTAGGATAGTAACTCACTATTTGACAAAAACTGCTGGGAAAACTGGAAGATAGTAAGGCAGAAACTAAGCATAGACCAACATCTTATACCATATACCAAAATAAAGTCAAAATGGGTACAAGATTTGGACATAAAGGGTGATAGCATAGATAAGTTAGAAGAAGGAGTGGTTTACCTCTCAGATCTATGGAGAAGAAAATCATTTATGTCCAAACAAGAGATAGAGAATGTTATGAAATGCAAGATAGATGACTGATTACATTAAATTACAAAGTTTTTGTACAAACAGAAGCAATGCAGCCAAAATTAGAAAGGAGGCAGAAAGCTGAGAAACAATTTTTACATCCAGTATTTCTGATAAAGTCCTCATTTCTAAAATAGATAGGGAACTAAATAAAATTTATAAGAATGTAAGTCATTCCCCAATTGAGAAATGGTCAAAGGATATGAACAAGCAGTTTTCAGATGAAGAAATCAAAGCTATCTATTGCCATATGAAAAAAAAATGCTCTAAATCACTATTGATTAGAGAAATGCAAATTAAAACAACTCTGAGGTACCACCTCATCCCTATCAGATTGGCTAATATGACAAAAAAGGAAAATAATAAATGTTGGAGAAGCTGTGGAAAAATTGGAACACTAATGCATTGTTGGTGAAGCTGTGAACTGATCCAACCATTCTGGAGAGCAATTTGGAACTATGCCCAAAGGACTATGGGGCTGTTCATACCCTTTGACCCAGTAGTACCACTGTTAGGTCTGTATCTCAAAGAAAATCAATTGGAATTTTGCAAGAAAAATGACTAAACTGTTCATATTTTCAAGCCTAGAGACATTATTTAATGAGATTATACCTCAAGGAAGTTAATGTCAATAAGAAATGACACTTCTTATGAAGATATTCATAGAATCACTGTTTGTGATAACAAAGTGCCAGAAATAAGATATGCATCAAATGAATATAGGGAATTGTGGAAGAAATAGTGATGTATTAATAACATATTATTGCTCCAGAAGGAATATGTGAGAAATAATTATTAATAATCAATATCTTGGGGGACCCAGAGATCTTCCCTTTTTGGTCCTCTATTCCCTAGAGGACAGGGCCTCCTAGAAAGATTTTTATCAAATCTCATTTAGGTCAATCCCAACCCAGATCCTAAGTTCATAAAAGAAGCCTTAGGTGGAGACAGATAATTGTGTCTAGATATCCCAAGGACTTACTGATGAGATAAAATGAATGGACTTTGCCAAGACCACCTTGAGTCGGGGTCTTGCCTTTCTTTCTCTGATGTCATTCTTGGACTTCATTTTAATATAACCCGCCTTCAAGTTCTGTCAACCAATTCGATTTGTATGATGTATAATGACCCTCCTCTTATCGAAAAGGGACAAAAAACCTGGACAAGTAGCCATGCTAACTGTGAAGCACTAAAATATTTGTTTTCAACAATCATTTAAAAAATAATAATAAAAAAGACAACCTGGCCAACCAAAACAGAGGCCAGCAGGCCGACTCAGCAGCTCAGCATGTCTGACACCGATTTTTACCAGTTAGTACACAAAACTGTCATGATTAAAACCCGTGCCAACTGCTTCTCTGCCTCAATCCTGCCTCTTTATATATTTCTCATACTAAGTGACCTGTGTCCACCAAACATGTTAGTGATATGTATTAATTGTGAACTAAGGTGAACCAGCTTATCTACAGATAAAAGGAAATATCAGAAAGGAGGGGGAAAATTATACCTAATTAATAAAGCAGCCATGAAATTCTTCTGATCAGAAAATTCTGAGATATTTGTATACAATTAAGGCTTTAGTATTAAAGATCAAGCTATTTAAAAATTAGAAGAGAAGTAGCTGTCTCACAGCTATCAGTAGGAGATATATTCTTAACAAAACAAGGGATAGCAGTAATTACAAAGGATAAAACATATATCTTTGATTACTTGAAGGTAAAAATCTTCTGCATGGACAAAATTAGTGCACCTAGGATGAGGGAAACAGTTGAACGGGGGAAAAAACCTTTGTATCAAATTTCTTCAAGAAGAAGTTGCTATCCAAAATAAATAAACAATACATACCTGTGTGTGTGTGTGAGTGTGTGAGTGTGTGTGTGTGTGTGTGTGTGTGTGTATAATGACTAATAGCCATTCTCCAATAGATAAGTGGTCAAAGATATGAACAAACAGATCTCAAAAGAAGAATACTCCAAATCACTAATAATTAATGAGAAGTGCAAATTAAAACAACTTTGAGGTTCTACCTCATTCTCTTTAAATTGGCAAAGATAACCCCCCAAAAGCAAGTCAGTGTTGGAACAGGTATAAAGTTATAGGCAAACTAATACATTGTTGGCAAAGCTGTGAAATAGTAAAACCATTTTGAAAGCAATGCGTAATTATGCAAATAAAGTGACTAAAATGTCTATACCCTTTGAAGCAGAGCCTCTATCACTGGGCTTATGCCTCAAAGAAGCCATCAATAAAAAGAAAGTCTCTAGATACACCAAAATATTTATAGCAGCACTTTTCTGATAGCAAAGAACTGGAAACAAAGTAAGTGCCCATAAACTGGGGAAGAGCTAAACTAATTGTGTTACATGAATGTAATAGAGTATTACTGTGCTATAAGAAACTATGAATGTTATGAATACAGAGAAGCATGAAAAGATATAGGCGAACTGATGCAGAATGACATAAGCAGAGGCAAGAAAACAATATACACAATGACTACAACAATGCAAGTGGAAAGAACCACATGCTCAAAAAATCAAAAGTAAATACTACAAAATTTAAAAGATCAAGCAAGACTCAAATGAAGAGAGATCAGAGGCCAGCCCCAATCCACTTCTACATGGAAGTAGACAATTCACAGGTGCTAAATGCTGCATATGTTTTTGGACTTTTTCAAAGTATTGATTACTTGTGTTGCTTTATCCCCCCCTTTTTTGTCTTAAAAAATATTATTTGTCATATGGGATGGCTCCCTGGAGAGAGGAAGAGGAATCCTAGGAAAAAATTATTATATAAAAAATAAAAGACATCAATAAATGCTTTATCTATAAAAATGTGGTTACTGGAATAATTTTTAAAAACAAGTTAAAAACTCCCAGGATGAGAACCCCTGTGCTAGAGATTAAAAAGGTTAGAGATCACTAGCAAGTGGTTTGGGGTTTGACAATACCTGGAAAAGTATTATTTAATATTTGTTATTACAGCATTGCCTCTTTTTAAACTAATAATAGACATTTTTATTTAGTTTTGAGTTCCAGATTCTATCACTTCCCTCTCTTTTCTCCCTCCCCTCCTTGAAATGGTAAGCAATCAGATATAGGTTTTACATGTGCAATTATGTAAAACATTATCATAGTAGTCATTTTGTATAAGAAAACATGAATAAAAGGGGGAAAATAAAAAAAAGTGACTAATAGCATGCTTCAGTCTGTGTTCAATCAGTATCAGTTCTTTCTTTGGAGGTGGATAGTATGTTTCATTATTAGTTCTTTGGAATTGTCTTACATCACTGTATTGCTGAGAATAGTCTTCATCAAACAATATTGCTGTCACTGTGCACAATGTTCTCTTGGTTCTACTCACTTCACTATACATCAGTTCATACAGGCCTTTCTGAAATCATCCTGCTTGTCATTTCTTATAGCATAATAATATTCCATCACCATCATATCCTATAGCTTGTTTAGCCATTCCCTAATTAATGGACATTCCTTTGATTTCCAATTCTTAGCCACCACAAAAAGAACTGCTATAAATAGTTTTGTATAAATAGGTCTTTTTTCTCTTTTGTGGGATGTCTTTGAGATATAAACCTAGCTGTGGTATTTCTGGGGCAAAGGGTATGCACAGTTCTATAGCTCTTTGGGCATAGTTCTAAATTGCTCTCCAGAATGGCTGGATCTGTTCACAACTCCACCAACAGTGGATTAGCATCCCGGTTTTCCCACATCCCCTCCAACATCCAATATTTTCCTTTGTTGTTATATTTGCATTGCCTCTTTCTAAATCATATCTGAAAATAAATCAAATACTTTTTTAGAAGGTAAGGGTAGGAGTGAACCAGGGCATATAAAGGAGAAGATCCAAGGGTGTGTGCAATCACAAAACCTTATAGTCCTGGGGAAATTAGAACCGAAAGGGTTCAAAGAATGTATGCACCTCTTAGAGAAAGGTCAGGAAAAACTATTTTTATAGGGCTGTGGCGACACCAGGGAGGGGTATATGATGGGGATATCAAACAATATCCATATAATTTTTAAAAAGCAACTTAATTTGTGACTTTTTCTTTTAAAGAAATATAATACATTCCACTCATCAGTTTTAAAATTATTATAAGAAAACATTATTCAACAAACTAAATAACAAAAATAGGATAAATTTATTTGTAAACCCTGGCCCAGAATAGAGAGCTTTAGAGTTCATGTAATTCAATCCCTTCCTTTTGAAAATAAAGAAATGCAATTTCAGAGAATCTGAATGTCTTGCCCAAGGTCACCTAATACTTGGCCCTGCAGGTCTGGTGCCATTAAATTTCAGACTCAATTATACCTATGGGCTAGAGATTTTCTGTCCTCTTCCTTTCCCTTGTGTGTCTACTGACTACCATGAATTAACTTAGGCATTACAAAAATTGGGCTGAATAGGTCACTTGATGAAGACTTCATTCTTTCTTTAAAATGATTTTTTTAAACAATATCCCCCATTTATATCTGTAGTACATGTTTATTTACAAGCTGTCCCAAATGTCTTAGTATGGTTTTAAGCTTTGGCTTAAATTCATACATATTTTATATACATATATACATACATATGTATATGGTACTTTATTAAACATTAAAAAAATGACTTGGCAATTTAAATTATCTCAATCAGGAGAAGTGAGGAAATTTGAATTCAGAGGAACTGTTTTTAATTACTTCATAGGAGCAAAAAACATTTCTTAATTCTTCTCAAAATTTCCTTTAGCCTTCAAGTAAGTGTATAATCTACCATATTCAGTTGTATAAGAAAAAAAAAGATGGTTAGGTACATGCCATAATTGTATGACCTGCCCTCAAATATTCTGTCTTGCTACAAGAATTTCCTATAGCATAGATTTATTTGATTAAGTTAAATAATCACTGTTCCCATGGTAGTAATTTATTAAAACTAAAGTGTCCTAAGACTAATTTTCAAAATTATTAATGAATACTTTTTATAAATGAGCAAACCAATTATTTACTGGAACCCAGAGAAAATTTAAAAAGAATATTTAAATTATGATTTGGAGAGGCAGGAAGAGGTAAAGTTTGGGAGCCTTGAAACCCTTGACTCAACAGCTTCTGCTATTCTAACAGTAACTTTAGCCATACTTGTTTATCCATATTTATATGCCTGTAGTCTATCAAAAGACATACAAACAACCATGGCAATGTACTCGGTATTTCATAGAAAATGAAAACACACTGACAAGATCTAAACATACTCCATTCAATTCAACAAATATTTAATAAACACTTAAGAGGTGCTAGGCACTGCAGTCAGCATTTGGGATATAGAGATGAAAAAAAACTCCCTACTCTCAAAGACTTTATAAGTGAATGTTGAGAAACATAGATCATTAAAATAAACATGACAGAAGGTAGAATGTAAAAGAGAGCTGTCAGAAAAGTTGAGCAGACTTCCAGCTGGGAGAAATTAGGGCAAACTTCAAAGAGGAGGCAGCATTTGACCTGGATCTTAAAGGAAGAGGCTATCAATGGAAAAGTGTCTTCTAAGAGTTGGGGATGGCCAGGCTATGAGCTGAAATCTTCTAGCTGAAACAGAACAGGAAGTCCACAAAGAGCAGAGATCTGAAATAAGGCTAACATTTCACACTCGTTTCTTTTCTTCATCCTTCACTTTACCACATGCCCCCTATATAGTATAGCTTCCATCTGTCCCTTTCTCCCTCCTCACACTGTTGACACCTTAGTTCAGGCCCTCATCACTACTCACTAGGATATAATATGATAATAGCCTCCTAAATGAGTTCCCTTCCCCTAGTCTCACTCTTCTTGATTCAGCCTTCAAATAGCTACCAAAATGTTCTTCCTAAAGCACAGGTGTGACCATGTCATTCTCTTGTTCAAAAACCTTCAGTGAGTCCCTAATGTACCTGGAATAAAATGCAAACTCTTTAGCCTGGCACTTGGACCTCACAAAAAAATGGCTCCAACTTACCTTTCCAGCTTTATTTCACATTACTCATCTTCTAACCAAAAGGGATTCCTGGTTGTTTCTTGAACTAAACAATAGCATCTCCACCACCATAATTCCTGCACGCTCTCCTCCATCCTCATCATTTCCTTTCATAGGCTCTTTGAGGCTCTGCTCTGGAGCCTCCTCTCCCAGAAAGCCTTTCATGATCCCTCCAGGTAAAAATATTCCCTCCTCAAATCTTTTCTAAGCACTTTGTGCACTTCCATCATCATTATCTCCTTCCCTCCCTCACCCTTCCCTTGAGCTCTTCCTTTTCTAGCCCTCCTCTTTCACCAATACTTCAATTCACTAGACTGTCATCTTTTGAGAGAAAATGGAGCATCTCAGAAACCAACAAAAAGTTCTCCAACAAAAGGATCCTGTCACTGCCTTGATTAATGTGTATTGGCTGCTAACAGGATCAAATTGCTCCTTCAAAGACAATACTTCTGAACTCACAGGCTTTCCTTACCTCCTCTTCTTCTCCAGCAATAATCCTTTGTCAGGGGCAGCTAGATGGCACAGTGGATAGAGCACTGGCCCTGGAGTCAGGAGTACCTGAGTTCAAATCCGGCCTCAGACACTTAACAGTTACTAGCTGTGTGACCCTAGGCAAGTCACTTAACCCCAATTGCCTCACTAAAAAAAAAATAAAATAAATAATCCTTTGTCCACTGTCTGTTTGGCCATATACACAACTGGTTCACATACAGAGATGGGGAATATCCCTATGATTTCTTTCACGTATAGGAAACTCCCAAATGAGGGAACTGTCTCCCAATGCAGGCAGGTCAACAACTTCTAAGCAATCTGTAGTCTTAAAAATTCCCTAAAGCAGGTGTGTCCAGATTCAAATGTAATAGGAAAATGTTTGGTAAAAATTCCTCTTTGAGCTTGACACAATGTGCCTAGAGCACTAAGAGGTTAAGTGACTTCCCTGGGGTCACATAGCCAGTACAGAACAGAAGTGGGACTAGAATCCACATCTTCCTACATCCAAAGCCAGTTCTTTATCCATACACTCTCACATGCAGAATGAAATCATTTTAGGTTGTAAATTCCGTGAGTATAGTGACCATGGCTTTAATTATCTTTTTATCTCTCTAAGAATGTATTATAAACACATAAAAAGTGATTATTGAGTGAATGAATCTATTATAGACTCATCAGGCATTCTGGTTTACAAGGCTTTATATGTATGTGTGTATACATACATATATGTATATAAATATATGTATGTACACATATACAAATATATTTGTATATTATATATTTATATGTGTGTATACTTGACCTAATTTACAGATAGAATATCATATTTTGTTCTGTTTTCTTGACACAAATTTAAAAGGAGATAATTTTCACCTATTCAGAGAATTGCACTGTATTGTTTAAATGAATTAAAAAAAATTTTTTTTGGAAAAGCAGTCTCTTTAAAAATTATCAGGTTTAGAAAAGTTGGTTGGAAACCTGCCAGAAGTGTTCATATTAACACTCTACAGATCCAAATAATTAAATACCTACCAGTAAAATACCAGATGGGATGAAGTTCTTTCCCTGGAGAGGGAAAAATGACTACTTTTTTCATTGAACAACTATCACTAAGGGATTTACATTCTCTTAGGCAAGCGTGGTGTAGCTATCATCTTTACTTCTATCTTTTACCACACTATGAAAAACAAAAGACAATTCTCCTGTTCTAGAACAGGACAGAGGATTGGGGAATTAGAGAAACCTGAGCTCTAATTGTAAGAGTTACAATGCTGAAAGCAAAAGGTTCTTAGTTAAAGGCCACAGGATGAAGTTTCTCTTACAAACACTGTGCTCAAATGCATACAGATTTTTATCACCATCTTTTCTCTACTAGAAGAAGTACCTCTTCTCTCATACTGCCCACTTTTCCCCAGGTCCCAACAGGTCACCATGCACAACTAATTCTACAATCCATTAGATTATGAACATCATGTGAACCTGAAACATAACTTTAATTATCTTTTCATTTCTCCTAAATTTAGCATGGTGCTTTGCAAATAGTACACATGTAATTGATAATTGTTAAATGAAAGATTATCTTTTTAACTCTAGAATTCAGCATAACTTTTAGTACTTTGCAAAGTATTGATGAATGAAAGATTACAGGGATTTTGACACCTGGTGAAGTTGGCTAGTGATGTTAGAGACAAAGCCAAACTTTAGATGAGCTAAAATAGATCAAAGAAGAATTGTTCTGCAAAAGTTCAGAAATATTACTTGGGTTAGATAAAGCAAAATTGTTAACAGTGTCAGTGATAAATGTATCAACTATATTGAGATGCTTGTATTCTCTTAATCCTTGCTCTTGCTCTAATTGTATTCTACCATTTGTGTTCCAGATGTCTTTGAGATGTTTTAAGCTATTAGAACTTAAACTATTAAATTAATATTTTGAACTACTAAAATATCACTAATACTCTAGGGAACATCTGTATAGTAATTATATGTTGTTTGTTTTTAAAGAAAGATAATTAAGTGGAAAGATTTTGATGCATGTTCTCAGTTAAACATGTAAAGCCTCATCATTTAAACTACATGGCCATATTCTAGGCAAAATAGTCACATACAGCAGTAGCTGACTTAAATGGAAAATAAATTTTCATGGTTTTTAGACTCATAAATCCAATCATAAAAGTAATGATAAACAAGCTTTAAATAATAATCATTATAGGTGCTTCCTGTTATCACTTTGTACATATATCAAAGATCTCTTCTTAATTTAGATCTGAATAGGGATTTTTAACCTAGGGTTCATGAATTTATTTTTGTTTAAATATGTTGATAATTTTATTTCAATATGATTGGTTTCCTTTGTAATATCTTATTTTTTATTTTATACATTTAAAACATCATTCTGAGGAAAGGGTTCATAAACTTTAGAGACCACCAAAGGGATCCATGATGTAAAAAAAGGCTAAAAAAAAACCCCTCTGGTCTAGATCCTTGGGCTCACCTTGGGCTCATGTTTTCCTTGTTACTTCATCCTCCTTTTACTCCCAGAATCAGACTAAGGTCGTCTTTAATCCCTTATATTTGTAAAGGAGGGGAATCATTACCTATTTAGACCTTGGGCTGATCTTCTTTGGCTCAATGCCAAATTACCAATCACCATCCTGATGAGATAGTGATTGGAGGAGGAAAAAAAATACCCTTCAACCCACAATCATTTTGGGGAAATAAGAATCACTGGATTCTTATTTCTAGAATCTAAATCTAGAATCTTAGTTCTAGAGCAAAAAGACATGTTTGAGGTCATTAATTCAACCTCCTGATGTTTCACACTTTCACAAAGTGCTTTGCACTACAAATATCAGTTATTATAATGTTGCGTGATTTTGCCCTAATTGAAGCTCTTTCTTACTGGAAATAGCAATAGGACTATAACATGAGGCATTTTGGAAAGGCACTCAAGTAGCCTGTGTTTGCATTTGTGAATAAAGATGTATAGATAAGGCCTATTTCCCCCCACATCCTCCAGGTGCCATTCATTCAGCTTATGGAATCACTAAGGCAAAGGAACCTTGACTGACCCTCTTTGTTTACTCTTTTAGTTTCCCATTAGCCACCAGCTTCCTCTGGCCAGCCTTTCTACCAACAAGCCTTCCAAATAAATCCTGTGACTGTATTATTGCCATAGAGCCCTACACTGCCTATCCTTCCCATAGCTCTGATTTAAATGCTAAGCTAGTTCTCCAGAGCCATGCCACATTGCTTTAAATCATCTGTAAGATGACTATGCTGGGGCAGCTGTTCTAAAATGGCATTTGGGCTGGTGTCAGGGCAGTCTTCCCACAATGTTCTATTAGCTTCCTGATCTTATCTAACACCCAGGCCAAGAAAGCAAGGGCACAGCGAATATAGTAGAGTTACTGGAGAGGGCAGAGGATGGCCAATCTGGTAACAAATGGGGGATCCAGAAAGCTGCCACATGAGGCCAACTAGAATTCAAATATGAAGACGTTTAGTCTGAAAAAAAAAACATGGCATTTAGTGATTACTTACTTAGGGAGAAAAGTTAGGAGGCATGTGAGGATAGGAAGCTAGCCAGCTAGTAATGAAAGCAAAGAAAGTGGAAACTTGAACTCAGTTATTTTTTTCCTATTAAGCATAAGAAACAGATGGAAGAAAGGAAGAAACAGGGAGTGTAGTACAGATTCATTTGTGCTCTACACTGCCCAGGAGGGCAAGCAAAGGGATCTCTGCAATCAACAACTGACAAGTGATGCTGTGCAAATTACCTCAACACAAAATGGTAATTTTTTGTAACTGTTCTACAACTTACAGTGGAAGAATCCCTGGAGCATTCAAAGGTTAAGTCAGTCAATCAGTCAACAAGCGTTTATTAAGTGCTATGTGCCAGGCCCTGTACTCGGTACTGGAAATATGTGAAAGGCACAAAACATGGTGCCAGCCCTCAAAAAATACACATTCTAATCAAAGATACAAAATGAAAACAACAATGTCTATATAAAATATATTCAGAGTAGATGGGACATAATCTCAGAGGGAGGGCACTTGATGGGGCAAATGGAGGCAAGGGAAGGAAGGACCAGGAACTTCCTCCTGCAGAAGGTGGGTTATGTGAAACGTAAGATGAGTCTTGATTAATTTGCTTAGGGTTGCATGGTAGTATATCTCAGAGGTAGAATCTGAACCCAGTTATTTCTAGAGTCAACTTCATCCTATCCAGCCATCTCCAATCAAAATCCTTATGATTTTTTGTTTTGTTTTGTTTTGGGGGTTTTTTTTGCAGGGCAATGAGGGTTAAGTGACTTGCCCAGGGTTTCACAGCTAGTAAGTGTCAAATATCTGAGGCCAGATTTGAGCTAAAGTTCTCCTGAATCCAGGGTTCAGGGCTTTATCCACCACTGTGCCACCTAGCTGCACCCCCCCAATCCCTATGATTTTTGAAGGCAATCTAGGCTAATGTTTTCTGGGTCTTAGGACCAAGATATCAAAAGGCCCTTATATATCATCTAGTAACAACTTTATTTTACAGATAAAGTCCAAAAGAGGCTTCCCAGGACCACAGAGTTAGTAAGTAGTTGAGTCAGAATTAAAACCCAAATCTTTGATTCCAAATCCAAGTCTTTCCACTAAACCATGCTGAATCAATGATGGTTTTTTGAAATTGTGTATTATAAATATCCTACCATATATGATATGGAGAAGTGCTAATATTTCTATTTATGTCTTCTCACCAAAAACAATCTTACCTTTGGAATCCAATAACAAGGAGGGCTCAATCGGTAGAGTTTTCGTTTGTGGAAACTCTGAAGAGGCCTTGTTCGGGCTGCTGTGCTCATGAGAGTCAAGGATGGAGATCTCAGTCTTGTTCTGTCTTTTCTCCTTTTCTTAATGTGCTTCTGGTTAAGTAACCAACTACTGGAGGAAGAGAGCTCATCTAAATTCTCTGAAGCACTGAAATGCCATGAAATAATTAGGGAAAAATCAGACAAAAAAGGAAAAAGAAAACTAAATTTAAATTGCCTTAACTCTATTACAACTGCAGAAAACATCCTAGTTAATCCTGTTATGATGATTAATGGTAGAATTGAGGGAAAATAATTAAGAATTAAAAATTCCAATTACACTCCCACTACTGATATGTTAGTACCACAAAAAATATCATTTCCACTTCTTTTTTTTTCTCCTGTGAAACAAATACTTCTCTAGACCAAACAATTATTATATGACTTACAATGACAAGACTTAAAAAATGACTGTCTGATGATGGAAATGGGCATTTCTGCTTCCTTTTATTTTCCTATAATGTGTCAGTCAATCAGTAATCATATTTTAAGCGTTTACTATGTACCAGGCACTGTGGTAAGTATTGATGATACAAAGAAAAGCAAATTATATCTCACAAATAAGAGAGAGAAGAAAAGGACCCATACCACAAAAACATTCATAGTGGCTATTTTTTGTGATAACCAAGAATCGTAAACCAAGGAAGGCAATGCTCATCCACTGGAGAATGGTTGAACCAATTATGGTATGTGAATATTATTCCTATGGCACAGGAATATTATTGTGCTATAAGAAATGATGAAAGGGACAACTGCAGAAAAGCCTGGGAAGAGCTGTATGAATCGATGTAGTTTGAAGGGAGCAGACCAGGAGATTCATTTATATAACAACAACACTGTAAAAACAAACAACTGAAAGCCCAACCAACTCTGGTCAATGTGATGACCATTCATGGTTCTACAGGACTAGGATGAGGCTCCTCACCTTCTGACAGTTGTGATTTTTTCTAATGGAAAGGAGGAAAGAAAATCCATTTTCACTCTTTAAAAAAATTAAAACTGAATTAAATTTTTAAAAAAACAAGGCAAAAACCATTTCTGCTCTTAAAACATGTACCTCCTAATGGGGAAGACACCAAGTAACTTGATACGACAAGTAGATACATATGATAATCTGGGAGAAGAAGGTATTAAACATTTAGGCCTACTAAGAAAGGTGGGAATTGAGCCCAGTCTTGTAGGAAGTCAGAGACTTCTTCAAGGTGGAAGAGAAGGAGCAGTGCATTGCAGGCATGGAGGACACAGAGCAGTGAAAAAGCACAGAGGGGGGAGATGGGCTGCTGTATCCAAGAAACTGCCCACAGGCCAACATAGCTGAACCCCAAGGTCCATGGAAGAGAGTACGGTATGAGAAAATAAAAGAGTAAGAGGGGTCAGGATACAAAGGGCTTTCAATGCCAAAGGGAGGGCTTCACACATGATCCAGAGATAGAAGGAACCACTAGAGTTCATTGAGCAGGGGGGATGTAGTAGGAAAAAATCACCTCCATAGCTGTGTAGTGAATGGATTTGGGGCAGGGAGACCAGTGAGAAAGCCACGGCAATGATCTAGGCAAAAGTTTCTGAACTAGGGGGTGGCTGTGAGTCAAGAGAAGGGAACATAGAGATGAGATGTCCTAAAGGTAAAAACTAACAAAATTTGGCAACAGTTTGGTTAAGTGGGGAGAGAGGGAGCAATTAAGGATGACACTGAAGTTGGGAATCAAGGTGACTACAAGCATGGGGTTGCCCTTTACAGTAATAGGCAAGTTCTGAAAAGGGGAAGATTTAGAGGGAAAGAAAATGAGTTCTGTTTTGGACATGTTGCTTTTGAGATGTTTATGGGACATTCATTAAAGTAGTTGGTGACTGCATGAGAATGTCTGCATAAAGATGATAACAATCCATGGCAGTTGATGAAGTCACCAAGTAAGACAGACTAGAAGGAAAGGAGAAGAGGACCCAAGACAAAGCCTTGGGGGACATCCACACATAACAAATGTGACAAGGATGGAAAACCAGGTGCTCAGGAGACTGAGGAGTGGTCATGAGGGGAGAGCCAGTAAAGAGCAAAGTCATGGAAACCTAGAGAAGAGACTATTTGAGAAGATGGGGCTTAACCACAAAAGGGAGGAGAGACAGAGGACAATGACCATCAGAGGTGGTAGGAAGAAGTGAAGAGTTTTTTGTGGTTTTTTTTAGTGAGGCAATTGGGGTTAAGTGACTTTCCCAGGGTCACACAGCTAGTAAGTGTTAAGTGTCTGAGGCCGGATTTGAACTCAGGTACTGCTGACTCCAGGGCCGGTGCTCTATCCACTACGCCACCTAGCTGCCCCGTGAAGAGATTTTTAAGGATGGCCACCAGTGTAGGCAGCATGGAGGGAGATGGTAGGCATCACCTTCACAATTAAAGCCTTTCCTGATCCACCAAACTGCTAATGTTTTCACCCCCAAAATTACTTTGTATTTATTTTGTATTAATATTCTTTAAGTTTATATACGTAGATGTTGTTTCTCCATTAGAACGGAAACTTCTTGTATCACTGGCAACTATCACATTGCTTGGCACATGGTGGGCATTTTGGAAATGGTTATTGACTTATTGGAAAATAAACTCCAATAACTCTTTATTACCTCTAGGATCAAACAGAAACTCTTAGTTTGGCATTTGCAACCTTTCACCACTTGGCCCCAACCTACCTTTATAGCCTCTTTATACATTACTGCCCTTCACACACTCTATCATTTAGCCAAACTGGCTTTCTTCACATTCTTTCCAAAGGAAATTCTACTTCCTATTGCCATATTTTTCACAGGCTGTCTCATGCCTAGAGTATTCTTTCTCCTCACCTCTGTCTCAGAATGCTTAGTTCACTTCAAATCCAGCTCAATTGAGCACCACTTAGACAAAGCCTTTCCTTATCTCTCTAGTTACTAATGTGTCTCCCCTTCCCCCATGCCCAAATAACATTTCTTTCATATTTTTTTCATATGTATATATAATGTGTGTAAATACACACACACACACACACACACACATACACACACACATATATATATACCTAGGAGTCATTTTAGAATCAGGTATCTATGTGCAAATAGACCATGAACATTCTCAATATAAATAAACTCAGAAGACAGAGAAGGAAGGCACAGCTAAATAGGAGGGTTCTTATAATTTTTTCTCTTAGGAAAAATTAAATAAAGGTGTTTCTACCTCCCATTTATGTTTTGCCTTTCCTTATTAGAATGCAAGTTCCTTGAGGGCAAGAACTGTCTGGTTTGTTTATATTTATATCTAAAGCACATAAGTACATTGTCTTGTACATGACAAGTAATTAATAAATGCTTTATCTATCATCAAAACAAAATTAAATTGATCATATTTTATCAGACAGAAAATTACTCCTTACTGCGGGAATAATTGCTTAAACAGCTATCTATATACCATCATACCACCACTGTGATAAAGTAAAAATTAAAAAAATATACCAAGATAGAATTATAGATATAAATTATACAAAAAACAAAAATGAGAAAAAATATGGTATTCTGTTTAAAACAACCTCAACTTCAATTATTTAAGTAGGTTAATGATTACTAAAAAATGGGAAGGTTGCTATTTAGTCATGTTTCTAACTCTTTGTGACCTCATGAAGCATACTGTCCCTGAGGTTTTCTTGGCAAGATGACTGGAGTGCTTAGCCATTTCCTCCTCCAGTGGGTTAAGGCAAAAAGAGGTTAAGTGATTTGCCCAGTGTCACACAGTGTCTGAGGACAAATTTGAACTCAAGTCTTCCTGACTGAGCCACCTAGCTGCCTAGAGGAAAGGACTTCAATTCAAATGACAGCAGTTTCATATAGAACTTTACTGATGTAAACTAAATGCCTTCAAGGAGACCAAAAGAGACTAAAAGCCATCTTAGTCAATAGACACTTTATTTACTTGTCAAAAGAGATATGGAAGTGAAGAGCAATACCACTTTATAATATAAACTTATTTGTTAAATTTTAAAGGGGATAATGGAGGATCATGAGTCATATTACCCCATAAGCCATTAAAAAGCAATAAAAGGAAAATGGAATTTCAAGACTGTAGTAAGCAAAGTCATCCTGAAGGCACTTAAGAATGAAATTGGGGGCGGCTAGGTGGCGCAGAAGATAAAGCACCGGCCCTGGAGTCAGGAGTACCTGAGTTCAAATCCGACCTCAGACACTTAACACTTACTTGCTGGGCAAGTCACTTAACCCCAATTGCCTCACTAAAAAACAAAAAACAAAAACAAAAACAAAAACAAAAAAACAATGAAATTGGAGGCAGAGCCAAGATGGCAGAGAGAAGCCAGGAAGTTACCTGAGCTCTCCCCAGGTTCCCTCAAAAACATTATTAAATCAAGCCTCTAAATGGATTCTGCAGTGACAAAACCAACAAAAAGAAGTGAAACAATTTTCCAGCTCAAGATAACTCAGAGGGACTTCAGGAAAGGTCTGTCTCACTTGGGTGGAAGAGGAACACAGCACAGCACAGGTGGTGTCTGGGCTAGCTATCCAGAGACACTTTAGCCACAGTACAGATCAGCAACTGAGGCCCCTTGGTCCTGCCTCAGCAGGTCAGTTATGAGGCCTCTGGCTCCAACAGAAAAGGAACATTGCCAGCCCAGGAACAGGGCACAACTGGTACAAATAGGCCAGGCCAAACCAGTGTGGTGAGCAAGCTGTAAGCCCCAGAGGCCACAGCACAGAAGGCCAGTGCACAGGCCCCTGGCCCCCAGTGCAAGAAGCTTGGGACAATACACCCTGTACCCCAGGAGCAGAACTCAACTTTAACAGGCTAAAAATAGGCTAAAAGATATGAGCAAAAAACCAGGAAAAAACCCTGACCATAGAAAATTACTATGGTGACAGGGAAGATCAAAACATACTTAGAAGAGGACAATGTCAAAAGGACTACATGTGAAGCATCAAAGGGGAATATGAATTGGTCTCAAGTCCAAAAAATCTTCTTGGAAGAACTAAAAAAGGATTATAAAAAACAAAGGGAAGAGAGGTAGAAGAAAAATCAAGAAAAGAAATGAGAACTAAGTAAGAGAGAGTTTAGTTTCCCAAGCTGTTTAGCTTGGGAAAGGAAGACAATTCCTTAAAAAATACAATTGGCCAAATGGAAAAAAAATCCACTGAAGAAAACTTATTTAAAAGTAGAATTGGCCAAATGGAAAAGGAGATACAAAAGCTAATTAAAGAAAATAATTCCTTAAAAATTAGAATTGGGCAAATGGAAGCCAATGACTCTATGAGACACCAAGAACCAGTCAAACAAAATCAAAATAATGAAGAAATAGCAGAAAATGTAAAACACCTCATTGGAAAAATAACTGACCTAGAAAATAGATCCAGAAGAGATTTTTTTCCTTTGTATTGTATTTTATGTATTTACTTATTGCAACAAACATTTATTTTATTTTTTCTAGTTACATATAAAGGTAGTTTTCAACATTCTTTTTTTTTTTTGGTGAGGCAATTGGGGTTAAGTGACTTGCCCAGGTCACACAGCTAGTAAGTGTCAAGTATCTGAGGCCGGATTTGAACTCAAGTCCTCCTGATTCCAGGGCAGGTGCTCTATCCACTGTGCCACCTAGCTGCCCCTCAACATTCATTTTCATAAGATTTAGAGTTCCAAATTTTTCTCCCTCCCTCCCTTTCCTCCCCCCTCCACAAGACAGCAACCAATCTGATATAGGTTATATATGTACAAGCCACAAGTGCTCTCTCTATTTTTTAGTCTGTGTTCAATCAATATCAGCTCTTTCTCTGGGAGTGGATAGTATGGTTCATCATTAGTCCCTTGGTATTGTCTTGAATCATTGTATTGCTGAGAGTAGTTTAGTCATTCACAATTGCTCATAGAACAATACTGCTGTCACTGTGCACAATGTCCTCCCAGTTCTGTATACTTCACTATATAACAGTTCATATGAGTCTTTCCAGGTTTTTCTGGAATCATCCTGCTTGTCATTTCTCATAGCACAATAATATTCCATTACAATCATATAACAAGGAAAATAAAAATAGAAAAATAAAAATTAAATCAAATACAGAGGAGATCTGTATTGAGGATGATACAATTTTTTGAAGAACATCAGTCTTTAAGGAATTATTCAGGAGGAGAAGCTAGGAAGATATAGAAAATGTTGTACCTTTTAGTTTCTTTAAGGGATACTGGGAGAATTTAATAATTACTGACTAAAGTGCTGTTGCCATCTGTATATTTTTATAAGCATAATCTATAAACACACCAAAAGCATCTTTGGTGAGGCAATAGAAGAAAATAAACATGTTCTTTCAAGTTCTATTATAGAGTAGACCACATTTTTATCATCACACAGTTGACTGAAAAAATATAGAAAATACAAGTTGTACTGTGCTTATTTGTTGATGATTAAATTATTTGATTCAGTAAAGCAAAATGTTGTCTTAAATATTCTCGTTCAACAAGATCATGCCTCATGGACATACTAAAATTATATAAGATTCTGTAAAAGATAAAGCAACAAAAATAACCTTGTTTTAACAACTCTCTGATCATTAATATCAAGGGATAAGGAAGAAAAACATATTCATGGTGTTTAATTCAATGAGGAATATTCTATAGATGATGAAGCTCTCTAGATATTCCTCTTTGAAGAAAATGTTCTGGTAAATAATTTCTATCAATCCGTGAATTAGATCCATTAACACTGGGTTTGGCCTAACCATCTACACAGAAAAGGTCAAGTTGGTAAAGAACACCTATCATCCATACTATATCCAGTTGAACTGATAACCTAAGGAGCTTGTCTATCTCTATATGTAGATAGGTAGTCAATAGTTAATATACATTTATTAAGTACCTACTATGTGCCTGGCATTGTGTTAGTTATTGGGGAGAAAGAGAGGATAGTAAGCTAGCTAGAAGGAAGGAAGGAGGGAAGGAAGGAAGGAAGGAAGGAAAGAAGGAAGGAAGGAAGGAAGGAAGGAAGGAAGGAAGGAAGGAAGGAAGGAAGGAAGGGAGGAAGGAAGGAAGGAAGGAAGGGAGGGAGGGAGGGAGGGAGGGAGGAAGGAAGGGAGGAAGGAAGGAAGGAAGGAAGGAAGAAAGGAAGGAAGGAAGAAAAGAAGAAAGGAAGAAAGGAAGAAAGGAAGAAAGGAAGAAAGGAAGAAAGGAAGAAAGGAAGAAAGGAAGAAAGGAAGAAAGGAAGAAAGGAAGAAAGGAAGAAAGGAAGAAAGGAAGAAAGGAAGAAAGGAAGAAAGGAAGAAAGGAAGAAAGAAAGAAAGAAAGAAAGAAAGAAAGAAAGAAAGAAAGAAAGAAAGAAAGAAAGAAAGAAAGAAAGAAAGAAAGAAAGAAAGGAAAGAAATGTCATTTGGGCCCAGAATTGAACATGAGAAGGAGAGTAAGTTGGGTTGTCTTTGGGGAGCTACAAAATAATTCTAGTGATATCAATTTTCTTCCTGAAACAAAGGTCCATTTTTTTCAATACAAATACACCTCTGATGTTGTATGCTTATAGGTTATGGAATACCACAGTTTAAAAACACTTGAAATTAAGGATCTCTCAAAGTACAATGGAAAGGTGGGTGCAAGAAGTGGGTTTGTAATGTACTGTAGCTTTATATTACAAACAAGGGATTACAAAGGAGGAAAGGCGTATGTAGAATATGATCAAAGAGATGTATGAGCAAAAAGGAAGATAGGTGGGTTATTGGTTATATGGAGAAGGTGAGGAAGACCTGGTGGACATCCTACATGATCCACTGACATCTTCACAATGTCAAGAGCAAGGGAAAAAAAGGCCCACAGAATACTGGGGGGATTGTCAGTGACAAACTGAGGGAAGGACATTAACAAGAATTACATATAGACAAGAATGAGCTGCAATATGCATTGCTTCAGAGAATACATCCATGAAACCATAGATTATTTGCATAAATGAATACTGAGTTTTGAGAAGATTAAATTGATTCTGTTTCTTTTTTTGGTGAGGCAATTGGGGTTAAGTGACTTGCCCAAGGTCATACAGCTAGTTAAGTGACAAGTGTCTGAGGCCAGATTTGAACTCAGGTCCTCCTGAATCTAGGGCCAGTGCTCTATCAGTAGAGCTGCCCCAATTCTGTTTCATTTTTATTGGTCCTATTTGCAATTAATTGTTTTTGTCCTGTAACTGCCTAAGTCATGGTTCTTTGTCTAAGGTTCAGAAATCCAGCTCTTCTGCTATCATTGTTCTATTTTTATCTCAATTAATTCTACTGTCCTTGGTGGACATGGGTAGACATCAGGGAGCTGGGTCTAGTATCTTTATACCACACCAAGCTATCCTTCAAGGATGTGTGGTTTGCTATCCAAAGCAATCTGGCCCACTATCAAGTGGATTCAAACAATTAACAATTCTTAGTCACAGGAAAGAAGGAGAAGGGCCACTACTAGCCTCATTTCCAACTTCCAACAATCATATTATTCCCTATGCCTCAGCTACGTAGCCAACCATATTGTCCTCAACCTCATGATGTCACCTACTCTGTTTTGTTCTTTATTCTAACCTTATGAAAATGAGTTAATTCTTCATCTTGGGGTCTTTGGCTTAAAAATGAGGAAGAGCCACTGACCCATTCTTATCATCAGGTTCATGTCCTGTTAATAAATTGTAATCTTTCTTGGAGAGAATGTGCCTCAGTCTGCCTTTATTAAATTTTACTCATGACACTTTGAATGTGTAAGCCTCAAGTTAGTTTGAACTTGATAGCATCTAAAAGATGCAGTAAAAAAAAAGTATAAATAACAACTCTGTGCTTAGTTCAGAATGATCACTTGTTGGGTTATGCTGAAAAGGAGATTCTTGTTCACATATTTGTTGTTGTTGTTGTTGTTGTAGAGTTGTTTTAGCCATGTCCAACTCTTTGTGACCCCATTTGGGGTTTTCTTGGCAAAGATACTAGTGGTTTGTCATTTTCTTCTCCAACTCATTTATAGGTGAGAAAGTGAGGCAAACAGGGTCAAGTGACTTGTCCAGAGCTACACATCTAGTAAGGGTCTAAAGCTGGATTTGAACTTAGGAAGATGAGTCTTCCTGACTACAGACCCAGTACTCTATACAGATGCCAGGTGTAGTTTGGACAAATGGCCTGAGATCCCTTCAAATTCAGATTCTGTGCAGCGTGTCATTCATTACCCAATCTGGTATAGAGCAAGCCTTGGGTTGCTTTGCCTCCCTGCAGATAATGAAACACAGGGAGGGAACATCCTAGGGACTAAAGTCACTTATTCAGCCACTTCTCTTTAACTCATCTTTAATAGCCAGACAGGACCACTTCCCTTTGGGGAAACTAAACAAACTTCACTGCAGCACTGAAGGGGCAGTCAAATGAACAAAAGTACATTACAGATACAAAAGGCTTTGGGATATGGAGATGGAAACCGATGCCTGGTCCTGTCTGTACCGGCTGATACAGAGTCTGGGAAAAATACCCAAATATCTAGTGGTTCTTTCTTTCAATTGTGCAGAAACTACATCTCTTTGTGTATTAAACTGCTCTTGTTCAACTTCCTGAAGAGCTAAGAGAAAGGAACGATACACCACCAAGAACTGAACCTCTATGTTTTTGTCTTTCTTGCACCTTGGATGTGGCACAGGGATAGAAGAGTGATGAGCAGAAAGAAGGGGGGTTAAAGCCGAATTGACTGAAAACTGTGGTCTGATATATGTGCAGTTAATGCTCTGATATTGGTATGCTTGTATTTTCTTTTGTTACTGATTAAATATTTTCTCAAGTTATAACTCTTAATAGACATATTTTGATGAAAAGAGAGGTCTGGGAATAAAGGGAAGTTGATATGTAGGTAGGGGTATCAGTCAAGAGATCTAATTAGTTTACATACAAACACATCTCTGAACTATCATCAGAACCCAGTGTAGCCAGAATGAGGAGCTGAGGCAATAAATGATTGACTATACTGGCTATCCTTAGGGCCTGAAAAAAACAGGCAGTTAGCCAATATCCAAAGTGGTTTCATTTATTCTTTTATACATTCGATATATAAGAATACTTATAAGAATATCGTGTTTTAAAATCTACAACTGACCTAAGACATACTTGAGTCCAGTTATGTAAAAAAAATATTAAAGGACAAGACCTTAATTCCCTATTTTCGGAGAAAGTTACAAGAGTCATTTTGGATTTGGGGGAGGAGGGGCTGGATCTCTAATTTCATTGATGTAGGGAGCTCCTGGTAAAGAGCTTTCTCTACCATTGTAACACAGCACCTTCTCTCTGGAACTCAGAGCTTTTGAGAGCTGTCTGGAAAACTGACAGAGGTGTTATGTGGCAGAGGCAAGAACTGAAACCTAGGTTTGCCTAGCTTTTAGGCTGGCTCTCTATTCACTCTGCCTCACACAAGAGCTCCAGTTAACACTGAGCCTCTTTTTTAAATGCACACAATATGAAATATACTAAACACAGAATTTTAAAAAGGTAAACAATATACCATTTATAATGATATATGTTTTAAAAGATGGATAAAACCCCCAGAATCTTAGATATTATCTAATCCACTTTTCTTGTTTTATTGAAGACCTTAGGCCATAGAAGTTGTGACTTCTGGAGAGGAAACGTGTCATATATTTTGAATATTTAATATGATGTTTATATAGTAAACAAAATGCAAAATATTTTTATTAAAATGTCATTTTATGCTACTTATTCAAATAAGTGGGAAAATTTTTCAATTATTAAATCACTTGTTTATATGAAAAATTAAAGGCTCACTATCAAAAAATTCAAATGTAGGAAAGCAAAGATCAAAAAAAATGAGTTAAAATACTTTAGTCATTCATTTATAGAGCCAGCCAGAATTCATATAAAACTGTCATTTCAAACTCTTGATTTTTCATGAAATTTCATAAAATAGCTTAGTTATATATAGTTAATGAATCAATCCTACCTTAGGTGGTAAAAAAGTTAATATACCCTCTTTCACAAGTTTTCATATTGTTACAAAAGTAGAAAGTAGATTGATATAAATTCTTATTTCTACAATCCTTTATAGAATTTTTACCTATTTAATTAGTTCTTCTAATCTACTCACACGAAACAGACTATTCATCTGATCATTACGAAGGTTCCATGAACACAAAAGATAAAAATAAATTACTTCAGTTATGTCATTTATGGAGAAGGTGAAGTTAAAACAAAAGTTCAGAAACAAGGTAATAAAAACAAGAATAATAAAGGTCAACATTGCTGTAGTGCTTTAAAGTATGAAAAACACTTTGTGTACATTATCTCCTCAAGGAGAAGCAAGAGGTGACATGTGCCATGCACATGAAACCACCACAACACCTTGCTTTAGCTTCCAATGGAGACAGACCAGGATCCTGAGCCCAAGAGCCATGGGAACAGCACCAACTCCCAGGATGGGTCTTGCTTCTAAGCTGGCCCCTGAAACTACCAAGGAAGGTATTAACCCCTATGGCAAATGTACTTGCCATCCCTGACACCACCAAACTAATCACTGACTGCCACTTATAGGTAGATAAGCTCAGCACCCGGATAGCAATAATAGCAATACAACCCAGACCACTAGCCCTGCTTGCAGCAGAATCCCTTCAGCCATCATTCAGGGGTGCAACACCATGGGGAAGGTGCCAAAGATCCCTACCAGATGCCAACTAACTGCCATACACAGGACAGGCAGGTCAGCCTAGCTGAAGCAGCAAGGCACTCTAACAGAGAGACATGAAGTAGCATATGTCAAGCAAGTCAAACCACTACCACCCAGATGGAAACAGCCCAGGACCCTGAGCCCAAGAGCCCTGGAATAACAGTACTCCCCAGACTATAGGTGAGATAAGGGAAGTTCCGAGAGATTCAATGACTTGCTCATGGTAACACAATAAGGATGTTACCAGAGGGAAGATTTAAACCAAGTCTTCTTGATTCCAAAACCAGCATTCTATCCACTATACAACATGGCTTCTAGATCAATATTTGATATCTATAACTATGAGATCTATATTCAGGTCACTGAATAAAATAAATTTATATATTCCAGATTTATGTTTGGGTTAGATGGCCAAGACTGTTTTCTATCACCTGAAAAGAAGATAAAACATTATTTGTAATATTTTACAGTTCCTAAGGTGACTGACAAATTATTGTGGCAGAAAAGCCTACTCAATTTTATTTTCATTTTAGTAAAACACATTTTTTTCTGATTTTTAATTATACTATATAATCAGTTCACTCACAGATCTTTTCTGTTATTGCTAAACATTTCTTGAAAAAAATCATCAGAATGCTTGATCTCAAACAAAAGGGAAATTGATGTCAATTTTTAAGATTAAAACTCACTGATTTTGGTCACTTTTGATACACAAACTATATTCCTTTCAATGAGGCTGATTTGCCATATAAACTACACTAATCAACACAGAAATTACTTCTCTCTCTCTCTCATAGGACCTCCCGCGCACACACACACTCTCTCTTCCTTAACCTACAATAAGAATCCAAAGCTAAATAACAGCTGGAAACAGACCTAAGGATGGCCAAAGAATATTTATATTGTCTTAGGAACCATATTCAATGCTTCAACTTTAATCTTACATTTAGTTTTTTTAATGGTTTATTATATGAGAATCATAATTTCACAATAAAATGATAACAGCATAATCTATCATAGATTAGTTTGTTATAATATCTCTGTACTTGGAAAATGCATAATGAAAAACAATCAACAATGACAAATACCATCACATATATAATTATGTGTAATTTAAGATTCTAAATGTGGATTCTAATCTGTTCCCCCAGTTTTGGGGGAAACTGACTAAAATCACTGATAAAACGAGTTTAGGTTTTTAAGGGTTTATTGGAAAATAGAACGAAAAAGATTGAGAACAGAATTCCAACAGCCTGGCATTCCTATCTTTCCTCAAATTTCCTGTGAAGTCTTCTGCCGCCACCACCACCAAGTCAGGAACCCCCCAAAAAACACAAGAGCTCTCCGAGCAGGCTTCCTCTCCTCCTTCCTGTCTCCTCCCAGAAAACAGGAGGCTCCTCAAGTTGATTGGCTGGTAGCCTTGATAGACAGCACCCATGAGCAAACGTCATTTCCTGATGCCAAGGAAAAGCCACCATGCCTCTGAGGCATTTTCCTCGTGGTGGAGCTTTCCCACAGCAAGTCTCCAGTAGGTGGCATCATTCCAATCATTACAATTATAAGAGCATTAAACAAAATAAAATATATTGCTTTTAATGAAAATAAGTTGTAAAGTTTAATTGACACATTAAAACTAATTCAAATAAGCACAATAGTTTTATCTCGTGAAATAAATTATCATAATTAGAAATAACAATTTGATTGATTTATTGGAACTTCATGTTTATTTCATGTTGTATCTGAAAATACTTTAAACACAAAAGAAAAGATAAAGTCAGACATTATTTCAAAGTTTAAAACTTCACTTATTTGGAAACAACAGAAGTCAATAAGAAGTCATTTGCAACATTTTCACTGACTTTAGAACATATATCCTAACCATATTTACTCTTTACTAAGGTAAATATAGTATGTTTTTTACATTGTTGTTACAAACCTTAACGTCCTCAGATACTTACCCTTAGACTGTGAGGCCAGGATTATTCTAGGAGTGCCTTTCTTTTCTTTCTTTTTTTTTTTTTTGGCAGAGCAATGAGGCTTAAGTGACTTTCCCAGGGTCACACAGCTAGTAATAGGACTATTCTAACTAAAAAACTTTTTGACAGTTTTCTAGTGCCTCTATTACATAAGGACTAAGAAATACAAGATAAATAAAAAATAATAATAATGGTTTGATTAAAAAAACCCTATGACAAAGCACCGCCCTGGATTCAGGAGGACCTGAGTTCAAATCTTACCTCAGACACTTGACACTGTGGGACCCTGGGCAAGTCACTTAACCCTCATTGCCCTGCAAAAACGAAAACAAAAACCCCTATGACCAAGTAAATTTACTTTTTTTTTCTTTTCTGGGGGGGGGGGGTTGCAGGGCAATGAGGGTTAAGTAACCTGCCCAGAGTCATACAGCTAGTGTCAAGTGTCTGAGGCTACATTTGAACTCAGGTCCTCCTGAAGCCAGGGCAGGTTATTTATCCATTGTGCTACCTAGCTGCCTCATAAATTTACTTTTAAAAGCAATGATAACATCAGATATGTATATATATAACAAATATATATATATATACACACAGATTATATATATATAAAACAAATTTTTAAAAATTTTATTTATAGAGTCCTTGGCTGTATCTGAATATTTACATATTTTATTACTATTTGAGGATTATGTATAGTATACATTATTTAAAAATATAAGCTGTATAAGTATTAAATTGTGTATATTTTAAATATATGCTTATATGCTACTCTTACACTATAATCTAAAATCATTTTAATGAATAAGACTAGAAGCAAAGTAACACTCACTGAGAGCAATCTCAACCATCTACAACACAACTGAGGACCTATGAGAAAAATAAAAGTTCTGAGGCCAAAAATGGACGCCACAAAAACCATTCACTTATTAACTTACTAATCAGAAAAGGTCTCAAGGCTTCATATTCACACAGCCCATTTTTCATAGTCAGCCAGTGAGCATTTTATTAAGCACTATATGCTAAGCACTGGGGATACAAAGAAAAGCAAAAGACAGTGCCTGCCCTAGAAGGGCTCATGAGCTAATGGAGGAGACAACAAGCAAACAAATACATATAAACAAGCTTTGTACAGAATAAATGGGAAAGAATTAACAGAAAGAATATACTGGAATTGAGGGGGATTAGGAGAGGTTTCCTGTAGAACATGAGATTTTAGCTGGAACTAAAAGAAAGTGAGGAAAGTCAGGAGGGGAAGATGAGTAGAGCTAGTATTCCAGGCATGAGGGAGCAAGGTGGTGGCAATATTAGAAGAGGGGGAGGTGGGGCATATTCTAGAGATGTGGCAAAGGTGAAATCAACAGGCCTTAGGAATAGTTTAGATATGGTAGGTTATAGATAGCAAAGAGTCAAGGATAATACTTAGATTGGGAACCCAAGGGACAAGAAGAATGGTGTTACCCAGGGAAGTTTAGAGGGGGTAAGATTTGGGGAGGAAATAATAAATTCAGCTTTGGGCACATTAAGTACAAGATGTCTAATGGACACTGAGTTCAATGTCTGAAAGTCAAACATTCCCAAGTGAAGTGGCACAGAGGGAGAAGAGAAAAGGGCCTAAAATAGAGCCCTGTGGGACACCCATAAGAGACTGAGAAGTAGTTATATAGGCAAGAGGAAAACCAAGAGAGTGGTGTCTCATTATGAGGAATGAGTGTAATAAAAAAATATTGAAAGTTACAAGGAGATCAAGAAAGATGAGGACTGAGAAAAGGCCACTGGTTTTTGCAATTAAGAGATCATTGGATCTCAAGAGATGCAGAGAAAGCTTTTGACAAAATACAGCACCCATTCCTAATAAAAACACTAGAGAGCTTAGAAATAGGTGGAGCTTTCCTTAAAATAATAAACAGTATCTACCTAAAACCATCAGCAAGCCTTATATTTAATGGAGATAAGTTAGAGGCCTTCCCAATATGATTAGGGGTGAAATAGGGATGTCCATTATCACCCCTATTATTTAATATTGTACTAGAAATGTTAGCTTTAGCAATCAGAGAAGAAAAAGGAATTAAAGAAATTAGAATAGGCAAGGAGGAAACAAAACTATCACTCTTTGCAGATGATATGATGGTATACTTAGAGAATCCTAGAAAATCAACTGAAAAATTACTTTAAACAATTAACAACTTTAGCAAAATAGCAGGATATAAAATAAATCCACATAAATCATCAGCATTTCTATACATGACCAACAAAGTCCAGCAGCAAGAGATAGAAAGAGAAATTCCATTTAAAGTAATGGTAGATAATATAAAATACTTGGGAGTCTACTTGCCAAGACAAACCCAGGAACTCTATGAACACAATTACCAAACACTTTTCATACAAATCAAATCAGATCTAAAAAAATGGAAAGATATCAATTGCTCATCAATAGGCCGAGCTAATATAATAACAATGACAATTCCACCTAAATTAATGTACTTATTCAGTGCCATACCAATCAGACTACCTAAAAATTACTTTATAGAACTAGAAAAAATAATAACAAAATTCATCTGGAAAAACAAAAAGTCAAGAATAGCAAGGGAAATAATGAAAAAAAATGCACAGGAAGTTGGGTTAGCTGTACCAAATCTGGATCTCTACTATAAAACGGCAGTCATCAAAACTATCTGGTACTGGCTAAGAAAGAGAGTGGTAGGCACAGGAGACACAGTAGTAAATGACATTAGTAATGTACTGTTTGATAAACCCAAAGACCCCAGCTTCTGGGATAGGAATTCAGTATTTGACAAAAACTGCTGGGAAAACTGGAAAACAGTATGGCAGAAATTAGGCATAGACCAACATCTTAGACCTTATACTAAAATAAGGTCAAAATGGGTACATGATTTAGACATAAGAGGTGATACCATAGGTAAATTAGGAGAGAAAGGAATAGTCTATCTATCAGATCTTTGGAAAGGAAAGAAGTTTATGACCAAACAAGAGATAGAGAATATTATGAAATGCAAAATGGATGATTTTGATTACATTAAATTAAAAAGGTTTTGTACATCCAAAATTATAAGGGATGCAGAAAGCTGGGAAACAATTTTTATGGCCAGTACTTCTGATAAAGTCCTCATTTCTAAAATATATTGGGGCCTAAATCAAATTTATAAGAATCCAAGTCATTCCCCAATTGAGAAATGGTCAAAGGATATGAACAGGCAGTTTTCTGATGAAAAAATCAAAGCTATCTATTCCCATATGAAAAAATGCTCTAAATCACTATTGATTAAAGAGATGCAATTTAAAACAACTCTAAGGTACCACCTGACACCTATCAGATTGGCTAATATGACAAAAAAGGAAAATAATAAATGTTGGAGAAGCTATAGAAAAATTGGAACACTAATTCATTGTTGGTGGAGCTATGAACTGATCCAACCATTCTGGAGAGCAATTTGGAATTATGCCCAAAGGGCTATAAAGCTGTGAATACCCTTTGACCCAGCAATACCACTTTTGGGTCTTTTTCCCAAAAAGATCATAAAAAGGGAAAAGGACCCACATGTACAAAAATATTTATAGCTGCTCTTTTTGTGGTGGCAAGGAATTGGAAATTGAGGGGATGTCCATCAATTGGGGAATGGCTGAACAAGATATGGTATATGAATGTAATGGAATTCTATTGTGCTGTAAGAAATGATGAGCAGGAGGAGTTCAGAGTAACCTGGAGGGTCTTGCGTGGGCTGATGATAAGTAAGATGAGCAGAACCAGAATAACATTATACACAATATCATCAACATTATGTGTTGATCAACTGTGATAGACTACATTCTTCTCACCAATCCAATGGTACAAGAAAGTTCCAAAGGACTCATGATGGAAAAGGCTCTCCAAATCCAGAAAAAAAAAGGAACTGTGTAATATGGATGCTGATTGGACAATACTATTTCTTTTGTTTTTGGTGATGTTGGTTTTCTGTTTTAAGGTTTTTCCTTTTTGCTCTGATTCTTCTCTTATAACATGACTAATGCAGAAACATGTTTAATGTTATTATGTGTATATATAACTTATATCAGATTACCTGCTGTCTAGGAGAGGGGGAGAGGGAGGGTAGGGAGGGAGAAAAATTTGAAATTGGAAATCTTATATAAACAAATGTTGAAAACTACTTCTACATGTAACTGGAAAATAAAATACTTTTATTTTAAAAAAAGAGAGATATATTTTTGGTAACTTTGTAGAGAATGATTTTGGTGGAATGAGGACAGAAGCCGACTGGAGAGAATTAGGAGTGAAAAAAGGAGAAATGGAAGTGCCTGTTGTAGGCAGTCTTCACAAGTAGTTTAACCATAAAGGGTAGAAGAGATATGGATCAAGGCTTAGCTGGACCAAGAGATCAAGGGAGGGATTTTTGAGGATGAGGGCAATAAGAGCAGGATTATAACCAGGAGGGAAATAGGTGACAAGGAGAGATTGATGATAAGTGAGAGAAAGTGCCTTATTTTAGACACAATTTTGACACAGCTACAGCAGCAAAAAGTGTTAACTTGGTAGTGAGAAAAACAGAACCTTAAAAAACAAAAACAACTCAAAAAGCATTGCAGTTTGTACCATTTAATACTAAAGTACATAGGACTGTTTTGTCTTACCTGAATAGTCTCTGAGGGAACTATTGTATTACATCCCATTCCAATAAGTGATGTTCATAATGATGACTGTTGTACAAGAGGTATAATTCTTTTTTTTTTTTTGTGGGGGAGGGGGGCGGTGTGAGGCAATTGGGGTTAAGTGACTTGCCCAGGGCCACACAGCTAGTACATGTCAAGTGTCTGAGGCCGGATTTGAACTCAGATCCTCCTGAATCCAGGGCCCGTGCTCTATCCACTGTGCTACCTAGCTGCCCCAAGAGGTATAATTCTTTAAAGAGGAATTCCTAAGGACCTCCACACCCCACCACCATTTTGCCCATAACAATGACCCTGAGTCATCAAAAAAGGTTAAATTATATTCAATATGTCAAAGAAGAAAGTTTTTATAATTCCATTTAAGAATAATAAATATAGGGCAGCTATGTGGCGCAGTGGATAAAGCACTGGCCCTGGATTCAGGAGTACCTGAGTTCAAATCCGGCCTCAGACACTTGACACTTACTAGCTGTGTGACCCTGGGCAAGTCACTTAACCCCCATTGCCCCGCAAAAAAAAAAAAAGAAAAGAAAAGAAAAAAAAGATTAATAAATATATATTTTTAACATTTTAGCATTTAAGATGTAAGGAATTCAATTAAAGGGAAAAAAGCACTTATATGGAACAGCTCATTACCTCATGGGGTATAACTATAGTAACTGCTTAATAAATGCCTGTTGATTAATCACTATTGAAATCTCTCTTCTCATAATTTCACTCTTCCAAAGTTACTTTTTTGAGGCAGAGCCAAAATAGTGGAGTAGAGGGAACATTCAAGCCAAATCTCAGAACATTTCCCTCCAAACAATTTCAAAATAATGCTTCAATTCAAATTTTCAAGTGGCAAAACCAACTAAAAGGTCAAGTTGAAACATTTTTCCAGACCAGGACAACATAGGATGCAATAAGGAGAGGCTTTGGCACTGGGATTGGGGCTGGCCAGGAACTCAGTCCAGTGGCAATAGCAGTGAGCCTTGGAGGCAGTAGGTAAAACAGTAATATTGGAAGCTCTCACTGCCTAGAGATAGTAATTTGATTGAATACCTGGTCAGAAACAGGTTACAAGGAATACCTGTACAGGCACTGGGTGCAGGACAAAGTACCACTTGGCAACTCCACTTCCCATTACCCACTTCCAGGATGCAGCTCCAGGACAGAGAGAAGCACTTGCATTCACAAGGGAGCAGGAACCCTAGAGATCACAGTTCCACGGGAGAGACGGAGGAAGGGCCCTACTTCTTGGTTCCAGTTCCAGGGTGGAGAAGAGCAACCATGCTTGCAACTGCAAGGGAAAGGGGGCTCTTCCTGGATTAAGAACAAAAACCCAGACCAAGATTGCTGTGACCAGACCTGTTCCTAGATCACACCACTTTAGAAGCCCCCAGAAGTTGCAGACCCTCAGAACCAACTAGGGAAACAACAGAATAAAAAAAAGTCTGAAGCTTGGGACATTGACATTCCATCCCCAAAGGTGAGCAGAGCTCAACACTAACATAAAATTCAAAGTCAATAAATAGTCTGGAAAAATGAGCAACAAAGAAAGAAGAACCAGAACATAAAAAGCTACTATGGGTGACAGGGCAGCTCAAGACACAAATTTAGGAGAAAACCTCAAACAAAGCCTCAAAGAAAAATATAGATTGGACACAAGTCAAATAAAAACTCCTAGAAGAACCAAAGAAAGAGATTTCTTTTAAAGAGCCAAAAATGATTTTTAAAATCAAATAAGAGTGGTAGATAAAAAACTATGAAACAAATAAAAATTATATAAGAAAATTATTTTTAAAAAATAAATAGCTTGGTTAAAAACAGGCACAAAAAATACTGAAGAAAATAACTCCTGAAAAATGAGATTTGGCCAAACAGAAAGAGGTATAAAACCTTACTGAAGAAAATAATTTCTGATAAATAAGAATTGGTCAAAAAGAAGCTAGTCATTCCACCAGATATCAGCAAACAATAAAATAAGATAAAAAGAATGAAAAAATAGAAAAAAAGTGAAATTTCAAATGAAAAACAACTAACCTGAAAAAGAGGTTGAGGAGATAAAATTTAGTAACTATTGGACAATCTGAAAGCCATGATAAAAAAAGAGCCTAGAAATAATATTTCAAGAAATGATCAAGGAAAACTGTCTAGATATCTTAGAACCAGAGGGCAAAATAGAAATTGAAAGAATCCACCCAATGACCTCCTAAAAGAGAACATGGAAACTCCCAGGAATATTATTGACAAATTTCAGAGTTCCCAGGTCAAGGAAAAAATATTGCAAGTGTAAAGAATTAATTGTTATTTGAGGTTTTTATGACTCCATCTTTTGGTTAGAATTTAAAAAAAAAAATCTTGGCGCGCACTGGCCTGGGGCTCCGCCAACCACACAGTGCTCCACCCACTCGTTGTAGCTGTCGCCATGGCACTGGCACCTCATGTTATCACCACTCGCTGACGCCTACATGGGCCTGGCAAAATTATAATGATTGGAAGCCCAGCAAGGTCAGTCATGTGACTGTCAGAGCTGCCAGCCAATTGGCTGGGGGCTGTATGTGGTCAACCTGGGGTCTGCTAGGAAGAAGGGAGGGTTTTTGCCTTCACATCAACCCACTTGGGCTGATGTCACTTGTCTTATGGAAATTATACTATCCCCAAGTGAAATTGCAGATATTGTCACAGCAGGAAATTCCTTAGTAGCTTCAGGAGAAGCTTCCACAGAATGGTCTCTCCAGGAGCCAAACTCGGATTATAACAATCCGTAGCAATTCCAAGAATTAAAAAATGCTAGGGAAATATTACTGAAAGGAATGGAATCCTGTTCTAAGAAATCTGACAACTGGCAAAAATTTTTACAACTCGCTCAGGAGCCTAATGAACAACCTAATAGATTTTATGATAGACTTTGTGAAGCTGCTAGGCAATTTACAAGACTGGACCCACTAGACTCAAAAGACTCCTATATTGTGCATAATACATTTGTATATAAATCCTTGCCAGAAATTCATAAATTTTTTATGACACAATGTCCAGGCTGGAAAGATATGGCTGTAGAAAGGCTTAAAGAAATTGCCACCTAAATCTTTGAGGCAAATGAAGACAATATGACTAAGCAAAGCATTCCGGCATCAACACTTTGAGGTCATGCATTTAAAGGTCAGTATAAAACCCCTAAGGTGTGTCAGTACTGTGAAAAACAAGGACACTCATTGAGAGAATGTAGAGTTAGAAAGCAAGAACTCAGGTGGGTAGTAACTGAGGGTCTGGAATATTTTTTCAGGAGAAACCAGAATAATTATAGAAATTTTTACCAGAAAGGAAACAACCAAGATAATTACAGACCTTATTACAACCAGAATCAGTATAATCATAGACCCTATCAGGGAGGTACAGAAGGATGGAATCAGAATCGGGGTAACTCTAGAATCCCTCAGAGGGAGACACAGGACTGACAGTGTCCAGGGGAGGAGTGGAAAATAAATACAGAAAGCTTTATTTTTCCAGATCCTGAATTTTTGAACCCCCTTGTACCAATCCATTCACCTCCCCAGAGTAACGAATCCCATGTGACCCTCAAAGTTGGGGACACGTATTATGATTGTCTGTTAGATACAGGAGTCTCTAAATCAGTCTTAGTGCATAAACCAGACTCTGGATGCAATGCTATTGGATCTTTAAATGTGGTAGGAGTCTCAGGTAAGGCCCAAAGAGTGGCGGAATTAACCCCTTGCATGGTATCTATGGGGCCTTTAACTGTAGAACATTCATTTTTACTTATGCCCGATACCCCTGTAAATTTATTAGGTCGTGACCTCCTTTGTAAACTTAGAGCAACGATATCTTGTGCCCCAGATGGGGCTGTCTCTCTGTAGTTGCCAGAGGATACTGTTCATTTATTACCAATTTTGATTACAGGCACTCAAGGAGCAGTAGGGGATACATCCAAAATCCCCTCTGACACGAAAAACCTCCCTTCTTCCCAGCAGACCCCAGGTTGACCACACACAGCTTCCAGCCAATTGGCTGGCCACTCTGACAGTCACATGATTGCCCTCACTGGGCTTCCAATAATTATAATTTTGCCAGGCCCATGTAGGCGTCAGCGAGTGGTGATGATGTGATGTGCCAGTGCCATGGCGATGGCTACAACCAGTGGGTGGAGCACCATGAGGTTTGCAGAGCCCCAGAGGCCAGTGGGTACTGAGGTTTTCTTAAAATTCTAGTCAAAAGATAGGGTCATAAAACCTCAAATAACAATTAATTCTTTATACAAGCAACCAGAAAGAAACCATTCATATATTAAGGAGTTATAGTTAGCTCGCATAAGGATCAGTTAGGATCATATAAAATTTCACAGCTACCATGATGATGAACAGAGGAGATAAGTATGAGTCTGTTATGTTAGTATTCCAAAAAAAAAAGAATGGAAGGGAGAGAAAGAGAGATGCACTAGGAGAAGGGAAAAAGGAGAGAAAGAACAGGGAAAATTATCTGATATACAAGAAGAATGCAAGGAAGAGTTTTTACAATGGAGGGGAAAATGTTGGGAGTGGGGGTAGAGTGAGTAATGCTTGACCTTTACCTTCAACTGAACTGGTTCAAAAAGGAAAGAATAAACAAACAAGTAAATAAATAAATGTGTGTTTTCACACAAACACTCAGTTGGACATAGAAATCCATCTTACACAACAGAGAAGTAGGATGTAAAAGAACTAAGAGAAAGGATAGGGATGGGGTGAGAGGGAGGGCCAATTAAAGGAGGCCATGGTAAAAAGCAAAAAATATATATATATATTTTTAAGAAGGGATAGGATGAGAAAGAGAAGCATAAATAGAAGAAAATGGGATGGCAGGAAATACGGTTAGCAATCATAAGTGTGAATATGAATAAGATGAACTCACCCTTCAAAACAGAAGCATACAGCATAATGAATTCAACCAGAATTCAACAATATGTTGTTTACAAGAAACACAATTGAAAGAAAACCCCACAGAATTAAAATAAAGGGTTGGAGCAGAAACTATTATTATGCTTCTGCTAAAGCAAAAAAAAAAAAAAAAAAAAGGCAGAGGTAGCAACCATAAAAGCAAAACCAGACATAATTAATGGAAATAACAAGGAAAATACATTTTGGTAACAGGTACCACAGACAACAAAGTAATAGCATGTTTAAACATGTAAGTACCAACTGGCACAGTATCCAAATTATTCAAGAAGAAGTTAAATGAATTACAGGAGAAAATAGAAAATAAAACCATATTAGTGGGGGACCTTAATTTATCCTTATCAAAAGTGGATAACTATAAAATATGTAAGAGGGGCAGCTAGGTGGCGCAGTGGATAGAGCACCAGCCCTGGATTCAGGAGGACCTGAGTTCAAATGTGACCTCAGACACTTAACACTTACTAGCTGTGTAACCCTGGGCAAGTCACTTAACCCCAACTGCCTCACCAAAAAAAAAAAAAAAAATGTAAGAAAGAAGTTGAGATGAATAAAATTTTAGAAAAGTTAGACTTAATAGACCTTTGGAGAAAAGTGAATGGGAATAGATAGGAGCAAACTTTTTTTCAGCTGTTTATGGCACTGTCATAAAAATTTACCACCTAATGGCTATATAAACCTCACAAACAAATAAAGAAAAGAAGAAATATTAAATGCATTCATTTCAGACCATACTGCAATAAATATTACATTCAATGAAGTATCTGGAAAGCAGATTTCAAACTAATTGAAAACTAAATAATCTAATGCTAAAGAATGGGTGGGTCAAAGAACAAATCATAGACACAATATTTTCATAAAAGATATTGATAACAATGTGGCAAAATTTGTTGGATACATCCAAAACAATACTTTGGTAAAATTTTATATCTCTAAGCATTAAATTAATAAAAGAGAGAAAGATCAATGAAATGGGCATGCAACTTAAAAAACTAGAAAAAGAACAAATTAAAAATCCTCAAATAGAAATAGAAATCCTGAAAATAAAAAAGTAATGAAATTGAAAGTTAAAAATTAAACTAATAAATAAAATTAGGAACTAGTTTTATGGACAAAATAAAACAGATAAACCATTGGTTAATTTGACTTAAAAAAAAAGAAAGCCAAATTACCAGTATCAAAAATGAAAAGAATGAACACAACACCAATGAAGATGAAATTAAAGCTATTATTAGGAGCTTTTTTTGCCCAATTAAATGCCAATAAAACTTATAAACTAAATGAAGCAGATGAATGTTTTTTTTTTTAAAAAACACCCTAAATTTCCAAGGTCAATGGAAAAGGAAATAGAATGCTTCAGTAACCCTACCTTAGAAAAAGAAATTGAAAATTCCATAAATGAGCTCCATAAGGAAAAATCACCAGGACCACCACATAGTTTCACAAGTGATTTCTACCAAACACTTAAAGGACAATTAATTATAATACTATTTAAACTATTTGGGAAAATGGGCAAAGAAAAAATCCTACCAAATTCTTTTTATGACACAAATATGGTACTGATACCTAAACCAGGAAGAGCAAAAACATAAAAATAAAATTATAGACTAATTTCCCTAGTAAATATTGATGCAAAATTTTAAATACAAGCAAGGAGACCAAAGCACAATATCATAAACATCAAGTGGGATTTCCAGGAATTCAAGGTTGGTTAAATACTAGGAAAATTATAAGCATAATTGACTATGTCAATAACAAAACCAGCAAAAACTATATCATTATATCAATGGATCCAGAATTAGCCTTTTTTGGGGGTGGGGTGAAGCAATGAGGGTTAAGTGACTTGCCTAGGGTCATACAATCAGTAAGTGTCAAGTGTCTGAGGCTGGATTTGAACTCAGGTTCTCCTGACTCCAGAGTCAGTACTTTATCCACTGTGCCACCTAGCTGCCTCATAGAATTACCTTTTGAGAAAATAATTTACCCATTCCTATTCAAAACACTAGAAAAAATAGGAATAAATGTAGATAGTCTTAAAATGATAAGAGCAAAAGCAAGAATTCTCTGTAATGGGGATAAACTAGAATCCTTTCTAATAAGATCATGGGTAAAGTTGGGCTGTTCATTATCAACACTATTATTCAATATTGTACCAGAAATGCTAGTTATAGAAGTAAGATAAGAAAAAGAAATTGAAGGAATGAGAATAGGCAACAAGGAAACAAAACTATCACTTTTTCCTGATGATATGATGGTACACTTAGAGAACCCTAGAGAATCAACTAAAAATGATCTGAAACAATTAACTTTAGCAAAGTGGCAAGATAGAAAATAAATCCACATAAATCATCAGCATTTCTATTTATTATCAATAAAATCTAGCAGGAAGAGATAGGGAAATTCCATTTAAAATAACTGCAGAAATTTTCAAAAGAAAATAAAACACCGGCCCTCGATTCAGGAGGCCTTAAGTTCAAATCTGGCCTCAGACACTTGACACTTACTAGCTCTGTGACCCTGGGCAAGTCACTTAACCCTCATTGCCCCCCCCCCCAAAAAAATATTTAAAAAGAAATCAAAGCTATCTAAAATCATGTGAGAAAATGCTCCAAATCCCTATAGATTAGAGAAATGAAAATCAAAACAACTCTTGAGGTACCACCTTACACCTTTCAGATTGGCTAACATGATAGAAAAAGACAATAACAAATTCTGGAGGGGATGTGGAAAAGCAGGGATTGAAATGCACTGTTGGTGGAGGTTTGAACTGGTCTTACCATTCTGGAGAACAATTTGGAACTATGACTAAAGGGTGCTACAACTATATATATAACCTTTGACCTAGCAGTACTACTACTTAGGTCCAAAAGATCAAAGAAAAGGGAAAAGGGCCTGTTTGCACAAAAATATTTATAGTACCTCTTTTTGTGGTAGGAAAGAATTGGAAATTGAGGGGATGCCTATCAACTGGGGAAAGGCTAAAACAAGTTGTGGTTTAAGATTATGATGGAATATTGTCCTATAAGAAATTATGAGGGGGGTGGTTTCAGAAAAAAAAACATAGCAAGACCTATATGAACTGATGCAGTGTAAAATGAATAGAACCAGATCATTGTACAATGTAATAGCAATATTGTAACAATGATTAACTGTGGAAAAACTTAGCTACTCTGATCAATATAACTATGTAAGATAATTCAAAAGAACTCGTGATGAAAAATGCTATCCATCTCCAAAGACAGAAATGATGAACTCTGATTGCAAATTGACACGTACTTTTTTCACTTTCTTTACTTTTCTTGCTTTGACAACATGACTAATATAGTAATGTGTTTTGCATGATTTCATACATGTAATGGGCATCATATTGGTTTTCTCCTCAATGTGTAGAGGAGGAATTAGAGGGAAGGAGATAACTTGAAACTCAAAACAAAAAAATTGAATGTTATAACATTTTTTTCTAGAAAATTATATTAAGTCAGTTATTCTTTCTTTGTTATTAATTTATCTGGTTTAAGCCTTGCTTGAAACATATACAAATACACACAGACTTTTTTAAAGCATAGAAAAAGAATAATAATGTTGAAAACTATAGATACTGCATCATTATGTTCCTGTTTCCTTTTGCTGGGGAAAAAACCACCAGAATGTATTAAAATCTCAAATGCACAGTTTCTGGGTAATAATTACAAAATCATATAACTTTAATACAAATTAGAAATCACATATCACAACACACTTGTTTTAAAAATGAGGAAAATGAGTCCCAGAAAGTTTAAGCTACTTATCTAAGGATAATGCCAAAAATGTTTTTAAAAATGTAATATATTACACAAATGTGTGTATCTTATGTGTATCTCAACCACTAATCTAACCACAAATATTAGAATACGATATAAAATATTTCGTTTATAGAAATATTTACAGGGGTAGCTAGGTGGCGCAGTGGATAGAGCACCCGCCCTGGATTCAGGAGTACCTGAGTTCAAATCCTACCTCAGACACTTAGCTAGGTGGCACAGTGGATAGAGCACCTGCCCTGGATTCAGGAGTACCTGAGTTCAAATCCTACCTCAGACACTTAACACTTACTAGCTGTGTGACCCTGGGCAAGTCACTTAACCCCAATTGCCTCGCTAAAAATAAATAAATAAATAGAAATATTTACAGAACTCATCAAGTTGCAATATAAAAAGAAAGAACTGAATGTGCACCAGTTTTTCATGAAGAACACTAAGTGTGTATTCTGTAACTATTGAAGCATGTTGTCAAAAACTTTTAAGCAGTGATACTAGTGATATACAGAAATCTTAAGGCTTACATACAAGATTTGTCACTTGATTCTGAGATCAATCAGAGGATTGGGAAAGCTACTTCAACCACGGCTAAGTTTGCCACGCGTGTCTGGGCAAACAGTAAACTGACAAGATGAACCAAATTTGCTGTCTATAGAGTATGTGTCCTGAGTACCTTACTGTATGGCAGCAAAACATGGACTATGTATACTAGACAAGAGAAGAAGCTTAACAGTTTCTATATGTGCTGCCTTCGGCGCATCCTTGGCATATATTGGTCAGATAGGATCACCAACACAGAAGTGCTCCAACACGCATAAATTCTGAGCATCTACACGCTACTGAAACAAAGATGGCTGTGTTGGCTCAGTCATGTGCACCGCATGCAAGATGGGCGCATTCCTAAAGACCTACTCTATGTCGAGTTAGCCTCAGGCCAAAGACCTGCTGAATGCCCCCCAGCTTCACTACAGAGATGTATGCAAGCGAGACTTGAGGGCTCTGGGAATAGACACAGGCAGCTGGGAGGAGATGGCCAAGGACCGTGCCCGATGGAGTTCAGTACTCAGGAGCAGTTTGCGCGCAGCTGAGATAGGCCTTCAAGCTCAGGAGGCAGAAAAAACGAATGAGACGCAGGAACTGACGGGCAACAGAGAGCGCAGTTTCCGATATCCTCGTTGTTGCAGGAGCTGCGGCTCCCATATCAGACTCCACTGCCACACTGTGGCCTGTGGCTCTTCAAGGTGCCGATCCATGGTCATCCATGACTGGTGGAAGCCTACTACTAAGACTACTACACACAAGATTAAGAATAATCAAATAAAGGTGCCATGTACTTCCATGAAACTCATGTCAAGGTATGTTTACATTATCTGAAGAACCATATTCAACAATTTCTGGTTATATCTAGGGGTGAAGTAGCATGGCAAAGTGGATAAACTTGGTCTTAGATTCAGGAAGATCCAGCTTTGTGTCATATCTCAGACACATATTGTCCATGTGATCTCGGGCAACTCTCTACTATAATAAACTGAGGAGCAGATGATGTTCTGCTTTGGTAAAAGGAGGATCCTCATCAAGAATTCATTATATAAATAAAATCAAAGTCCAAGAAAATGTCTAGAGGTATAACTACTAGGATCTGTTTTCAGGAAATAAGCACTTATATTGACATATAGATTTGGCAGAGAGGCATGCTCCAAATGTCCATATTTGAACAGGATCATCTGTTTGTTTTGCACAACACGATTTGTTAAGAGGAATAGCCTAATCCAAAGTATGCTGACACTACTCCTCCATTTTAATCATTCTTCTCTTCCTTGCCATATACACACACAGACACATCAATCCTTTTATGAAGAAAAACACTTAACCCCTGGCTTAAAACAAGTTGTCCTGTAAGGACTCCTTATTTTGTTCTGAAGGTTCCTGTCCTTGTTTCTTGCCCCTATAGGTCTAGTCTGAAATGGCAATGTCTAAGGTCTGGTGGCGGAGGGGGGGGAACCCCCACAGATTACAAGGGGCAGCTAGGTGGTGAAGTGGGTAGAGCACCAGCCATGGAGGAAAGAGGATCTGAGTTTGACTATGGCCTCAGACACTTACTAGCTGTGTGACCCTGGGTAAGTCACTGAACTCTGCCTCAAAAACCAAAAAACCAGAATGCAGCTCCAAAATCAACTTTATATGTTTTGACTATCCTCTCTATTTTTTTGCATATTTGGTACAAATTTCCTCTCTGTCTACTGAAAAATATTTGTTTTCCAATTTCAAGTTGATAAAGTTGATATCATATTACAATATATCACTTTAACTTTGGTATAAAATCTTGATTTCACTATGGCTAATTTCTTTTATATATATGAGTAGTCAAGCTTGCATTTTTAATTAAAATGATCACAAAGTTATAATGGACAATATCAGTTAGGTATCAAACCATCAAAGACACCACTTTAATTCACCCTTTGTAAAAGTGTTCAACTATGGTCAATTTAATTGACCTTCCCTTCTCCCCAGGCCCCCCCCCCCGCCCCCGCAGGGCTTCTTTCCTTCTTATTCTATCCACCCACAGAATCATTTATAAGTGTTCTCTTATTAAATATTTCTTCAAAAAGTAACCTATCCTGTGTTCTGAAGACTAATTACAGAAAAAATAAAAGAATATTGCATTCAGAACTGCAAGAGTACACATGACATTTTACTAATGGTTGTATAAAATGAAATTAAATGCACAGCCCTTATTCTTGAGAAGTTTATAATCTGACAGAAATTTACAACCTAGAATGAATGCAATTACAGAGAAAAATAAAAGGGGAAAAAGACTTTACAGTTCAATAAGGTACAGGAAACAAAACATTGCTTCAGCTAATTCTGCAACCTCAAAGTTATAAAAAGAGCTTCATTGATATTAACTGCTATACCCTATCAAACAATTATAAAAAATGTGAAGAAGTGTTAAAGGAATTTCACATTGTTTCAACACGTATTTTTGTGTGTGTGTGGTGGGGTTTTTTTTGCTGGGCAATGAGGGTTAGGTGACTTGCCCAGGGTCACACAGCTAGTTAGTGTCAAGTGTCAACATGTATTTTTAAACCAAAATTCAATTATTCAATATGCCATACTCATACTGCAATAAAAATAATACTATAAAAAACCCACATATGTGTAAACCTTAAAATCTCCATTATTTATGGTAGGAATGTAAAAATTGGGTAACGGGAGGGAAAACTAGTTAATGGCCTGAAGTTAGAAATATAATTCAAGATTGATTTTGCCCCCATGCATTAGAAAACCCTGAAATTATAAAGACTCTTGTCTAACCTCTGAAAAATATATTTTTATATTTTATATTACATTTCCATAACACTTTGTTTGTTTTGTTTTGGCGTATTTTGGGGGGCAGGGCAATGAGGGTTAAGTGACTTGCCCAGGGTCACACAGCTAGTAAGTGTCAAGCGTCTGAGGCTGGATTTGAACTCAGGTCCTCCTGAATCCAAAGCCAGTGCTTTATCCACTGCACTACCTAGCTGCCCCCCATAATACTTTGAAAAATACCTCAAAGAGTTTTATGAACATTAATTAAATTTTATAAAATTTTGAGATGTGGTAAAGTAATATACAGGCATTAAGTCTGTTCCCTTCTGGCTGGTAACATTGCTTTGTTTTGATGTTGTGACCTGATAAGATAAAATAGATGCAGAATCACAGAATTTTAAGAGTTGGAAATTATTTCAGTAATTAGATAGTCTAACTCATACCTGGAAAAGAATTCCATCTCCAACATACTCAACAAGTGGCCATTCAACCTCCAAAATGAAATCCTTCAATGAGTGGAAAACCACTAACTTCCAAAGCAACCTGTTATGCTTTTGGATTGTGCTAATAATTAGGAAGTTTTCCCATTAAACCTAAATGTGCAATTTCATCCTCCTCTTCCTCTGACTGGAGGAGAGAGTAACAAACTCCTCTCAATACCTTCCTTTATAGAGGGCAGACACTAGACTCTCAGAACACTCTGCTTTGCATCTACTGCTCTGCCTGTTTTCAACTCCCCAAAACAAGATGCCCCCATGCCAGGTACCTCCTGTAAGCATCTCATACATATCAAGTCCAAAATAAGACTCTAAAATTCACACCTCTTCTAAAACGTCCCTATTACTGTTAAGAGCTCCCAGCCTCATCCTTCCATTCAGTCAGGGTAACAATTTTGGTCTCATCATCAATATCTCATTCTGACTCACCCCAAATATTCAATAAGTGTCTAGCTTTTTATTTCTACCTCCACACTCTCTCTCAGATTGTCCCTTTCATCCTACTCACACAGCCATAACTGTACTTCTGACCCTTCTAACTTCTCACTTGAACTATTGTTATAGTCTCCTAATAGGTATTCCTGCCTCAAGCCTATCACTTCAGTCCATTCTTCACACAGTTGCTGAATGATTTCTACAAAGCACAGTTCCGATTATGTCATCCTCCTACTCAATGAACTCCAGTGTTACCTCAATGATCAAATATAAACTCCTCTGTTTGATATTTAAAACTCAAGTCCCTTCCTATGTTTCCAGTAATCACTCTCCATTTATTCTCTCGTTCAGGCACACAGGCCTGCTTGCTGTGCCCCAAATGTGGAAAAATTGCATACACTCTCAAAAATTTTTTTTGATGTATTGACAGATTTACTGACTTTTTTTCTTCTCCTTTTTGTAAAAAATGCCTGTAGTGAGGAATGGCTTTCTTGCAGAGGGAAGGGAGGGACATCGGGGAAAATCTAAGCAATATAAAGACAAAAGATATCATCAAAATCTATTAAAATATTACTGGTAGGTTGCATTTATATAGTACTTTAAAGTTTTCAGAGCATTTTACATAAACTGTTTTGTGATTTTCACAAAAAAAATTCTTGTGAGATATGTACTTATGGTATTATCATACCCATTTCATGGATGAGGAAATTTAATTTGGCAAACTAAGTGATGATTTCAATAACGCCAAACTGCTTCCCAGTATAAATATTCATCTTTTTGACTCAAAGATCCTCTCCCATGATAATGTATGGTTATGAATCCTAGAACTGTCCAATCTCCTAAGAATCAAAGTTGCACATGTACCAAAGGTCAATGGAGATATGCATCACTCAGTTTGCCAAATGTGATCCAGACCATTACTGTCTTGCTGTTTGATTCTGCTCCCAATTCACTGTCTACCTGAAGTGCCTACCCCACTATTTATTTATTCATTTATTTCTTTATCTGCCCATGGAAAAACAACACTTTTTCCTTCTCCATTGTTTCCAAAGGTATTCACAAGATGATGTATGCGGATATTAATGAAGAAATAACCAAAAAAGGTGATGGGCAAGTCATGTAGCAAAAGTGAAGGATAACATTTAGACAGAACAAATACCATACTAAAACACCAAAATAATAAATGATCTAGAGAAAAAGGCTACTAGGAGGCTGGGTAAATCTTTTATGAAGGATCTATAGCAGAAAATAGACAAGAATTTCACAGAATAAGAAGGCATACATAGGTTGCAATCAGCATTGATTTAGAGAATTACTATTTCCTATAGTAAAGAGATCACAAATGATGTACATGTGGATTCTAAAATTAATTTGAAAAAGATGTAGTATGAACATGAATATGGAAAAAGTGAATTCAAAATAGGTGTGATAACAAGATCATAGATTTAAGGAAGGAAGGATTTTTAGAGGCCACTGAGTTCAACAACTTCATTTTAGAAATGATGGAAGTCAGGCACACGGAGGTTGTGCCTTTCCAAGGGTCACACAGCCAGTAAGTATATTTGAACCCAAGTCTTCCTTGATTCCAAGTCCAGTGCATTTTTACTATACCACGTTGCCTCTAAAGATCATTCTGATCATTCGATGATACTTGGAATTCTAGTCTTTTATGCCATTTTTAGAGAGATACTCATACATAATTATCACCAAATGATTTAAGATTCTTTAAGTATTTTATAGTTGAATTGTTATACCTGTTTTCAGAAAACAAATTGCATATTACAAAATCTGGTATTTAATTTGAAAAGCCAAACTGTAGAGTTATTTTAGTATAATGAATTTCAAACATAAAAGATATATACTAGTTTTCCTTTACCATTGTCTTTCATGGCATTAGCTCTCCTTTGAGGAGTTTTCATTCCTTAGATGTGGAAGAAGTTAGATTGTTTTTCCTTTTTTCAAAATAGAAAGATGAGCATTTGTAACTGTAAAACACTACATTTGTACACAAGTATACTACATTTGTATATAGACAAAGACAGACAGACAGACAGATAGGGTTTAGTTCTATATTTAAGGCCAGCATAACAATGTTATACCAACATATCAATTAAATTTCTTTACTTGAAAAATAAGACATTCCTGAAATGACTTCTTTTACTTCTCAACGGTTTAACTTTAATGCCATCAAGTTTAATTTAAGCCAGAATGGCAAATTTAGGAATATGGGTCAAATTCAGCCACCTCCCTGTTTTTGTTTAGCCTGTGAGCTAACATATTAGCTAATCCCTCATTTAACCTAAAGTCATTTCTAAATCATTAATGACTTTGTTTTAATAGTATACAATTTTAGAAGAAAAAGGTAGACTAAATTATTTTGTAGGCAGAAAAAAATTAAAATAAAGTGAGAAAGACATAGGCTTAAACAAAACCATATTATACCATTACCTACCTCCTAGAAATGCCATTAGCCAGTCGTTTATGTTTACAGGGCTTAGAAGAAAAGGGTGATGAAGTAGGGGACAAGTTGAGTGGAGCAATCAGACTGTTGATTATTTCAGTCAGTTGTGCACTCTGCAAAAAAAGAGTCAACTTTTTAGTATTCCTATGCATAAATTTGAACATTATCTAAATTTTAGATATCTGATATCACTTTAAAAAAAGTAAATGTTTACATTTTTAGTAAAGATTTTAATCTCCCAATTCCTACTTGTATTGGCATTGATCTACTTATATGTAATTACACAAATGTAAGCAGTGAAAAATATTACTTCCTTTCTACTACCCTTTCTCTATCATCAGCATTGTTCATTGTCCTCTCTAACCACAAATGTTTATGCTGGATTTTTTTAAAAATCTATTTATTTGATCCTAATCTTATTTTAGAGTATATGCAGACTTTTTCCTCAAAAAACAAACAACCCCCCCCCAAAAAAAAAAACACACAGAAAAACAAAAACAACCGTACAAGTAAGAGTGGCAGGTATGGTTAGATAATGATTTGACCGAAAATAAGATCTGAGGGTCTTAGAAGATTAAAAGCTCAAAAATCAATCAACAGTGTGATGTGGCAGCCACAGGAGCTGATGAAATCTTGGCCCAATTCAGAGAGGCCTAAGTTCCAGAAATGATGTAATAGCTCCTCTCTACTTGTCCCTGCTGAAAACACCTATGGAGGACTGCATGTAATTCTAGGGTAATACCTACAAAGGATATGAATTAATAGCCTGGAGAATGTATGGAAGCCAAACATGAAGATAAAACGTCTTTCATTCACATCAGGTTTGCTTGAAGGAACCAGGGGTGTTCAGTCAGGGAAAGGGAAACCTTCAAGATGATCACTGTATTCAAGCAGTTAAAGGGTTGTCACTTGAAAAAGGAATTGGACTTGCTCTGTTTGATCACCTACATCTGAACTAGGAATAATGAGTGGAAGCTACAGAAAAATAAATTTAGTCTTGATCCCAAGAAAAAATTCCTAATCATGAAAAGTATCCAGAAGTGGAAAGGGCTGCCTCCAGGAGTTAGTGGGTATCTTTGTCACTGAAGGTCTTTTAGCAGAGGCTGATGACGGCCTATTAATCACCTTAGCAAACTAGAGCAGGAGTTCCTTTAGAACATGGGTTTTAATCAACTGAAAACCACTGGAATTCTTTCTAGCTCTAAAATTCTGTGATTTGGTGCTTTTTATCTTGATATATTTAAGCATATTAAGATTTTAAGTGAATTATTCAATCTAGCATATTATCTGTAAACATTATCAACCTCCTTCCCCACCCTCTACTCCTGGTAACAAGGCCAACAAAATATCAAAATCCCACAGATATAGATCGGAAAGTTACATTGTTTTGTTTTGTTTTGGGGGTTTTTGCAAGGCAATGAGGGTTAAGTGACTTGCCCATGGTCACATAGCTAGAAAATGTCAAGTGTCTGAGGCCAGAATTGAATTCAGGTCTTCCTGAATCCAGGGCCAGTGCTTTATCCACTGTGCCATCTAGCTTCCCCAGTTACATTACTTTGGAAAGAAAATACCTCCTTTTCAAAGTCAGTGTGCATGTGAAACTAGCTAAACTTGTTCTTATGGATGGGATTATTAAGGAATGAGAGAATTTATTAGATGATCTATAAGCTCCCTTGCAGCTTTAAAAAATTCTGTGATTATAGGACTATGAAAAGTTAAATTTGCCCATATAGTCATGAAGGTGTTCCTATCATCATAAGAGAAGGACATTGAACCATTTTTATATCGCTGTCTCTTGGCAAACAAGGAATCCCACTTTCCAAAAAAAAAAAATCTTTTGTTATAGTTTCTCCCTTTAATTTAATTAACTGATAGATTATGGTTTTCAAAAGAAGGAAAGAAGTCAGATCCTTGTCACTGTTGCCCTATAAAAAATTAGGATCTTACAGAGAGAAGAGACCTTAGTTATACATGGGTCAACAAAGGCCTGAGAATAATGCCTTGTACACAGAAGACTTAATAAATGAGCTAGACTGAAAAAATAGCAATTTTCAGTCTTAATAGTATCACTTTGTTATGTCATTAAATAAAAGATCTTAGGAATGAATAACAACGGAACAATAAAAGTTCAAACACATAATAGCCTCACCTAAGAAGTTTTCTTCTACAGAGACAATGCTGATAAAATTCTTTGTCTTGAACAGAATATACTTTTGATAATTCTATGGAACTATTAACTCATAGATGTGGGAAACTCCCTCCAATAATACAAATTCTCATCTATCCAGGTTTTCCTTTTGGGTTTTTTTTTGTTGTTTTGTTTTTTTACAGTTAACTTAAGAAATAAATAATTTTAAGTATAGAAAAATACAAATGCCAAAAAAAAACCTATAACTCAACCCATGTATTTTATTCAAGAGTGAATCAATAATCAATGCGAACTTAATATTTTAAGAACACTTTCAGAAAAATGAGTAAAAATTTTCCAATTTTATTCTGCAAGAACTAAGTATCAAATATGCAGATGTAGTGAAAAAGCAAATTTGGGGACCATAACAACAAAGTTTTTTTTTTTTTACATAGTTCCTTAAAGAGAAGGTAAATGCACTTTGCAAGAATGTTTTCCAATAAAAATCAATTTAACCAACTCATAGGATTCCCTGACCCACATTCCGGAGTTACCCAAATTTTTGCATATTCAATAATGTATTAACTTAATAACTATATGCAAGACACGAGGCTAAGCACTAGGTATACAAAGAGAAAAACAAAACAGTCCCTCTCCCCACACACCCCACCTCAGTACAACATAAGCAGCTTATGTTGCACTGAGGTGGGGTGTGTGGGGAGAGGATACAACAGGTACACAAATAAGTACAAGTAAAGTCATTTCAAAAGGGAGAGTGTGTTACAAATGGAGAGAAGGAGAAGGAAGAGAAAGTCTCAGAGTATTAGGAAGGGCCTACCTCCAGTAGAAGGTGGTACCTGAGCTGGGCTTTGAAGGAAGCTAAGGATTGTACAAGTGCTGATATGCCACATAGAGGAGACTATATGTGTACAGGAAGAGACAAGAAATGGAATTTCACATACGGGAAACAGAATGCATGAAGGAAAGGGAAATGCTAACTAATCGATCAACAAATATTTATTAAGTGCTTCTGTTGCACTGGGCACTGTGGAGCTTCTGACCTAATGGAGAGGGAGGGGATATAATGATCACATAGAAAGAGGCACCAAGGTAATCTTGTAGGGGTAGGCACTAGGATCTGGGCATGAGGGAAGAGCCAACCAGGGAAGGCCTTGTGCTGAAAGTGGTTCTGGAGGTGAATCTTAAAGGAAAGCCAGGAATCTGAGAACTATAGGTAAGACAGGAAGAACCATAACTGGGGAAGGTTGAGAGAAAGGCATATTCAGGAGGAGAGAGGAGTTCCACTTTGGACATGTTGAGTCTAAAGTCATCCAAGTAAAGAGAGATCTCTAAGAGAGTTGGTAATACAGGACTTGTATTCAGGAAGGAGATTAATTAAGGTGAGAAGGCTAATTTGGGAGTGAAGTGCATTACTAATTGAACTCAGAAAAGCTGAAAAGGGAGAGAGTTATAGAGATAGGAGAAAAGAAGGCCCAACTTCAGAGCCTAGGAGAGAGAATAAAATTTACAACTGTTATCTCACTTATCTTCACATTATCTACCCAGGAAGTAGTTACTATTTCATATACATTTACTGAAGCAGAGGTCAAGTCACTTAACCTCTGGTCACACAGCTAGTATATGTCAGAGATGGGATTTAAACTCAGGTCTTCCAACTCCAGGTCCAGTGTTCCACCTGGCTACCAAGAAAGTCAGATAGAAAAAGTAAATAAGACAGAACACCTGTGATAAAAGGATCATAGATGCAGAACCTAGAGGGCCCTTAGAGGCCACTGAGTTCAACATTCTCATTTTATAAATAATGAGAGTGAAGCACACAGAGGTTGAGAGACTTTTCCTGGGTCACATAGCTAGTAAGTGCCTAAAGTCAGGATTTGAACCCAGGTCTTCCTGCCTCCAAGTTCAGTGCTCTATTTATTTGCCTTCTTATGCACTATACCTGGCTGCCTCTAAAGACCACAGTGATCTCTGAATAATGCTGTGGTTTATTTACAAATTACCTATGACTCGATCATTTGTGACCACAATCATCTCTAGATAATCAGCATGTTGTTGATTGCTTATTAGCTATATGCATTTTGGTCACTCAGGATGCTTCTCTGCTGCTTCCGCCTATTAATATGAATATATGGATCACCTGGATTTGATGGAGGTGCCTTCTTATCCAAAAGTATTTTTTATGAAACCCTAGGTTAATAGGAACAAGTTGCCCTTCAACTGAACTCCAAACGGAGCCCAGATAGCTAGCTGATAAAAGTCCTTTTACCTGGTGACTTTTTTCCCTCAGGACAGTAAGTCCCCACCATCTTGTGAAGAAATCTGGGCCTCCTCATCCTTGCCAAACCCTTTTTTGGAATCCTGTAATCTTATGATGCTTCTGCATTTTCTCCATACTTGTTATAACTGAAATTGTTAAACTGCTTTTGCTTCTGGGTTGAATTTATCATACTATTGAAACTGATAACGCTCTGTAACCCATAGACAAAAAACAACCTTATATACCATCAGAAAGAGGGAGTCCCCGAGAGCGAGAGCTCCCTTCTAAGGAGGGGGGTTTTCAACATGATCATGTTATATTTCTTCTTGGGACAGATTAAATTGGTATTATGGTTTTTTCTGCATCTCTTATCTGGTTTATTCTATAGGAGACATTATATTCTCTGATCTGGTTTTTAGCCATGATCTTTGATCTGGTGGGGTTTTTTTGTTTATTTGTTTTTTTGTTTTGTTTTGTTTTGTTTTGTTGGTAGGACAGGTATGGAAACAAATTGTAGGAGATATTATAAGATTAATTTCTCTGATCTGTTTGTAGGAGACAGGAAGATTAAACTATATTTAATTTTCTACACTCCTAACAATCTATGCTAAGAGAAAACAAATAAAATTAACAGAAATAAAATCATATTTATGGAGGGATTTAAGGGTGGCAAAACATTTTATGTATCATTTGATTCTCACCACAACCATATGAATTGGGTGCTATTTCTTTCTTTCCTTTGGCTGACAGTCTGTCAAGTTTTATTGTATGAGCCAAATAGAAGGGTACCATGTACAGAGGAGATAGGGGAGAATAATTTCTTGGTCTCCTCCTCCTTAGACAAAGTCTTGATGATCTCCTTCTTAGCCCATAGACGCTCTTCCCAATGCTTTTGTGCTTCCTTAGTGCTTCAGCCTGGTCAGCCAGGAGCTTCTTCCTGGCCTTGTCTGCCTTCAGTTTATGAATGTGCATCATGAGGATCCGCTTATTCTTGAACACATTATCCGTCACCTTCAAGTACAGGCTGTGGCACATATGGCAGTCAATCTTTTTGGATTCACAGTATCTTCGGAGTAGCTGCCGTAGAATCCTCATTTGCCTCAGCCAGGTCACCTTCTCAGGCATACGAGCATTGGCAGTACCCTTTCTCTTACCAATGCCCATGTGCCTGCCCTTCTGTCAAGCCAGGGTATCTGGCATGGGAGTGCACAGTAACAGGCTTCTGGATGATCAGTCCATCTTTAATCAGCTTCTGTATCTGCTGACGGGAATTGGCATTGGCAATTTCATTGGTCTCATTGGGGTCAAGCCATCCCTTCTTTTTTCCACATCAGAGGACACTAGAGGCAAGCCTCTTCTGAAGCCTGAGCATACTCATGGCTGCAGCCGCAGTGCAGAAAAGGAAAGGAGAGGGTGGGTGCTATTTCTAATTGCCATTTTGTAGGTCAGGAAAACTGAGGCAAAGAAAGATTAAATAATTTGCCCAATAGAGCTTGCAAACTGTCCACAAAGTTATTCCCTGCCCTATCTATGCAAGCAGTCTGCCTCTTTGTCTGCTTATACATTCCTCTAATTATGTCTATTTTATGCAGCTTTTTTCAGCAAGTCCTCATTCAATATATGTTAAAGACTATTCACACCCCAGATACTTCCATGGATGCTCAGTATAGAGCACCAGCCCTGGAGTCAGAAGGACCTGAGTTCAAATCCAGCCTCAGATACTTGACACTTCCTAGCTCTGTGACCTTGGGCAAATCACTTAATCCCAACTGCCTCAGTCCCCAAAAATGTAATTGGGGCATATTTAGCAAAATAAAATAGACCTTCATTTTCTTATTCATTCTTCCTCAACTGAAAGTTGAGCTGAAGTTTCTTCTGCAATTATTATGAATTTGGGAATTTCTACAATGTTTTGGGGCTTGATGCTCATTAGAACATTGTGAATCAATAAATAAGCATTTATTAAGCACTTATATGCCAGGCACTCTGCTAGCTCCTGAGATGCAAAGATCAAAGTGCAACAGATCTTAGGATCTGTAGGGAGAGGAGAGGAAATGCATCCATGTACAAAATGTACATGTACTGGTATGAGGTAAGGGGGGTTTGGGAGTATCCTCACTTTCAGATACCTGGAAAATCAATCCCTCAAAGACATGAAAATTGTGCTTTCTCCAGGAGGGAGAAAATACTTCCTCTGTGTACACTTGATCAATCCAGTTCTTCTTATCTTTTTTTAAAGTGCCATTTCTACTGTCTTAAATGCCATTGGAATAATGTATCTGAGTTGGATCTCTTGCCAAGCTTTCTTTTTTTTCCAAGTCTCCTTTCTTAATGAGGTAATATTGTTTATAATCTTTTGTCATCCTTGTCCATAATATTTTACAAAATAGTTTATGTTATAATCCAATATTGCCTTGCACAGCCATATATCTCTCCTCCTGACAAAGAGGACAAGCATTTGCTGATTAAGGCGGTTTCTATTTTCTTTTGGACTCTTCATTTGTCAAATAACTTATATTGGCTAAACTTTCTTAGGAAATGATGGTAGCTCATATCAGTCTATTTCTCATTTTGAGACATTGAAGGGCATATAAATGGGAATGGAGGTGATTTCATTTGTATACAGGACTTCTGAATGATTCAACTCTCTATCAATGTAGGTCAGCACACTGATCCTGTTTTTAAATGAGTCAGGTTGGAAATGTATACCATTATTTTCTCATTTTTATTCTTTCTTCTAACTGGAATTTTATTTTGATCTTTTTCTAACAAGAAGGTGGTTATAAAGACAACTCAATTGGAAATGACTCACACATCAAAAGTAAACAGCTTTTTTCCTATTTGCCAAAATATAACCAATTTCAGTTTTTGTGATTTTATTTGGTGCTCACAGTGTTCAGTGCTTCCAAGCTCGTATGTTGAAGAAACTATTCATGATATATAGACATGAGTCTTATAGAGTATATAATTCTTTGGTGTCTCATTTCTTACTCTTGAACCACATTTTTTCTTTTGAACCATATTTTCAAACATGTTTTTCACTGTCTTTTCATTTAAGTTACCAACTATTAAATTATGTGTTGACTTAATTTAGAAGATTTTAATAAATTCTTCCTTGCAATAGATAACACAGTATAGCTGAAATTATTGTTAAAGTGGTCTTTTTGTGATTATTTATTCTGAGCACTGCAATAGATGATCAAGTACCCCATGGAAAGATATTGCTTGTTATCTTTGAGTACTTGATTAAAAAACAAACTCTGCTGACTCATTTATTTGTCTCTCTAAAGAGTCTGTGAGTCATCTTTCCATTTAACTGATACTCCCTTTAGTAACCTGGTTTATTTTATAGCAAGGATGTCAATATGGATATGATCCAGATCCTCTGGTAGTTTGTCCATTAACATTGGTCTTTGCATGATGATCTCATACATTTCTTGGACAAGTATTTATTAAGCACCTATTATGGATCAGACACTGTGCTAAGCATTGGGAAAAACAAAGACCAATGTGAAAGTGTCTGCCCTCAAGAAAATTCTATTGGGGGCAATATGCACACAAAGTAGTAATACAAAATATGTATAAAAGAAATACAAAACAATATTGAGGTTAGGGGAGTGCTAATAAATGAGAAGATCAGAGAGAGCCTTGTTGTGCAAGAGACAGTGTTTGAGGTTAGCCTTAAATGATAAGAATTCCTAAAGGCAAATGTAAGGAGCAGATGCATTCCAGATCAGGCAGACATACTTTGCAAATGGAATGCCATGTATGGGTATAACAAATAAACTTTATGAAATTCTCGTGTTTGAATCACTGATGGGAATGAGTGATCCAGGCCACTGTCCTTCTCCCTTAGATGCCATTATTGACAGGGGACCTTCTCTCATGTTTTCCCAATGCCTCTTTTCCTCTTATAAGAGCCACCAGTGTCCCTCCAGAAGGCAACAGAATCTAGATGTGATCTCTGGATGACATAGGTAACTCAGTGATACTGGGTAGGGTAAGCAGAGAGAGTAAAAAAAAGTTATGGAGAAAAGTTGTAGCCTTGGAGTAGAACTATGGATTCAGAAGTAGATGGAGAAACTAAATTTTAAAATAAAACCAAGTAATTTTAGAGAGTTGGCAATGAGGGCAGACTCTTAGGAAGAACTTTGTTGCCCTAAAATATCTTGCCATATCCCAACTAAAACTCCATCATTAGAATGTTACAAGATCATAGATCTAGAACTAGAAGAAACCTCAAAATGCAGATAGAAACCTCCAACCCTTCATTTTACAGGTGAAGATATTAAATGCCCAAAGTGGAATTTGGATCTCATTTGTATTCACCATAACCATCACCTTACTTTTCTTCTACAATCTAGCAGAGATAATCTGTACCTATAGGTTGGAACATTAATTTGGGCAAAATGGGAGAAAAGTCATATGATAGTCAATTTTGGAACATGGAGTACTTTACAGAGGATGGAGGGAATAAGTGGAGATAAAACTATAGACAATAGGAATTTGGGACAGCATAAGGAAACTGGGTGGCACCAGGATGCAAGAGAGGAACGTATAAAGGGAAGCAGGCAAGTACTGACTAACTCTGGGAATTTCCAGATCCAAACATCCTCCTTTTCCTCTATTTCTTCCCTTCATATGTACTTCACCCGCTGCAGCAAAGACTAAAGACAATTAATGATGCAGTTAAATTACTTAGATTAGCTCAGTTGCTTGGATAGGTTTCTCAGGGTGTTCCTAAAAACCAGCACAGCTCATACAGATTCTATAAAACAATGACTTCTCTCTCACAGGACCAGTGATTTCATTGGTGTAGGAAAGTGAGGTAAGTTACTCCTTGACCAAAGTGTATCAATACCTTCCTTGCGATTTATAACCTTACAGAGTTACTTGGGACACTTATAGGTTAAGTTCCCCAGGGTCACCCTCCAGCTCTCTGTCAGAGGCATACCTGAATTTGGACTTTCCTGACTGCAAGGCCAACCTTCTGTCCATTGCATCACGCTGGCATGCATTCATAGTTCAGAATCACTGACTTACAAATAAATTTTATGAATGTGTGTTGGTTAATTAGCAAATTGGGGACCTGCTTCTATACAGGATTTGTTTATCTGAAGTTTTAGATTATCTGTGCTACTGCTCTCCTTTATTAGCACAGACAGGAGTGGCTATACGTATATTTTTTAATTTAACTAAAAGCTGACATATCAGAAACTGACCCCTGGGATATGAAAGATGATATATGTCCAGGCACAAGTTCATAACAGTTTCCCAGGTGGCTGGCAAGGACTAGTATATCCCTATGTGCTAGGTATATTCTAGTTCAAACTAGGCCTACTCTTGAAAATCCCTGAAAGCCCAGGGCCACTTGGAAAACCTAAATTAATTCAAAGATCACAGGCATGATAAAGCCTAGGATCAAATTAAATTCCTGGAATTACTAGTGATAGAGTCCAAAGAACAAGGGAGACATCAGTACCAAAATGACCTAGAGAGGGCACATTTTAACCTTCTATATACACATGTAAGAAAAATGGCTAAGCAATATTTAGCATGATAAATGAGTAAGGTATAGAAAATGGCCTATTGCCTGAAAAAAGTCTCTGAGATAGAGTTGTCTTGGAAGAAAATAGATTTTCATTTCCAATAGGAAAGAACTACCACATAGTGGCTTTTTGTCATTTATTTATATTTTAGTTTTACAGATATCTGAATTATACCAACATGCTAAGTGGAAATTTTACTAAATTAGTGATATAAAGTGATCTGTAATTATAATTAATATAATGTATTATATATCCCACCTAGACAAAAATATACTATTGTCTATTTAAATGCCTTCAAAGCTATAAAAATTGATTCCACATGAAATTCTACTCCTACTTCACTTTACCTGTTTTTCTATGTTTCGAAGAAGTAGTGTAGGGCTACTTGGTGACATTTCAAAATCTTGTTCTGGTAAAGAATCTTGTCTCTCCTGGGGAACCTGAGAATTCCCTGTTGTATTTATTAAAGTTCCTTGGTCTGTCAATTGTATCTGCTTCTTCAAAATATCTTTTGGAAGTTGGCATTCTTCTAGGATCACTGTTCCCTAAATAACAGCAATTAAACACAGTTCAATTAAGGACAAAATTTGTTCTATATGATTTTTTAGAATTACATTTAAATACAGACTTCTTAATACTGAAGCAAAGAAAGTGAAAATTTAGAAAGTATAATTTTTCTAAAAACATGAAATATATTAAGGCATGTGATGTATAATGATAAAGAAATCAGACTATCATTTGTGTAATGTATTTCATTGATTTATAATTAGCAAATATAGGACTTAAGAACCGAAAGTGACTTTAAAGGTACATCTAGTCCTACCCTCTTATTTTAAAAATGAGGAAAGTGAGTCTGTCAGGTCACATGACTTGCCAAAATTCATCACACTAGTGACTACCAAAAAGTGAAAAAAGAAAAGTGAGCAATTATCTTGCCAAAGCATATCTGACCACACCATTCCCCAGATCAAGAATCCCTATTATTGTCTCTGAAATAAAATACAAACATTTCTGCTGAGCATTTAAAGACCTTCCAAAACCTTTCAAGACTTGTTGCATATTACTCCTAGTTACATATTTTACATTTTAGCCAAACTTGCTCTTTCCTTAGTTCAGCATTCTCTTACTCCTTGTAAAGGCTTTCCCTACATGCTTGGAATGCCCTTTCCTCACCACCATCTCCTAGAATTCTTGGCTTCCTTCAAAGCTCAATTCAGTTTGACTATCTCCTATGGGAAGGTTTTTCTCTTTCCTCAAATTATCTTGGTCAATCACTTCACCTCTTTCAGGTTCAATTAACTCATCTTCAAAAATAAGGCATTTGGAGTAGATGAAATCTAAGATCCTTTTCCTCTCTACATCCATCAGTGATCCTGACTTCTCACTCACAGCTCAACCTCTTGCAATATGGATTCTTTATAATTCTTTAACTATGCAAACTACTTGTTCTGAAGTTACTATCTCTTAATTGACATTTGTCAATTGGTCTAAGTCCTTTGCACAATACCTGGCACATTGTAGGTGCTTAATAAATGCTAGTTGACTGACTGACCTTTTATATCCCCATTCTTCTTGACTTCTCCATCATTTGATACTGTTAATCACCTTCTCTTCCTAGGTATTCTCCGCCTGGTATGACATGATTTTCTCTTTTTTCTTTCCACTTGACTGGTAGACCCTCAGTCTTCTTTCCTGGATGATGACACATGTCCTGCCCTTTGTGGGTATAGCTCTATACTGGGTCCTCTTCTCCTTCCTATTACACACTCTCCCTAGATGATCTTATTAGCTCCCATAGATTCAAATATTATTTCTATACAGATAACTCCCATATCTATATATCCAACTTTTTTTCTTTTCTCTTAAGCTTCAGGCCTATATCACCAACTGCCTACTGGATATTTTGATTTATATGTCCAAAAAGCAGTTCAAACTCAGCATGCACAGAATAGAATTGATAATATTCCCCTAAACTAATGCTTTTTTTGGAATTGCTCTATTTCTGTTGAGGACACTATCCTTTTAGTTCCCCAATTTCACAATCTCAGAATTGTTTTCAACTCTTTACTCTCACTTATCAAATCTTTTCAATTTCTAATGTGTGTGTTTGTATGAGTGTGTCTGTGTGTGTGTATGTATGTTGTGTGGCTTTATTTTTAATGTCTGGGTCTTCCTATTTCACCCAGGCTGGAAGTGCAGAGACTACTCACTCCCAAACTACTGCTGATCAGCATGGGAGCTTTGACCTGCTCCATTTCCTACATGAACTGTTTTGCTTTTCCTTATGCAAGCTGGTACCTCCTACGTCAAGGGTCCACCATATTAGTACTGAACTGAGTGTAGACACCAGACTGGCTTTAGTCTTACTGCAACTCAGAACTCCCTAACCCAAATGATCCACCAGCTTCAGCTTCAGCTTTCTAAAGAACATGTAGGTGGCATAGGCCACCACCTACAGCTCAAGTCAGGTCAATTTTACTTCCATATTCTTCAAATCCATCATTTTCTCTCTATTCACACAGATGCCACTCTAGCTAAATCTTGTTTTAGGCTGTCTTCACCTTTCACCTAAACTACTATCATACTCTCTTAATTTTCTTATTGCCTTGATCAAATCTCTCCTTTCTCTGATCCATATTCTATACAACTGACTAAGTGATTTCTAAAGCAGCAATGTGATCTTGTTCCTCCCCTGCCCAATAAGCTCCAATAGTTCCTAAAGCCTCTATGATCAAATGTAAACTCTTCCATTTGTCATTTATAGACCTTCATAATCTGGCTCCAAACTACCTACCTACAATTATCCTCCTTAAATCACTCTTCTGTCTAGTTAAAGTGACCTATTAGCTGTCCCTCATATACAACACTTCACTTCTACCTCTTAGAATGTTTCCTTGCTTCCTTCAAAGCTCAGATTAAAAACCAAATCCTACAGGAGGGTTTTCCTGATTCTCTCAAGGTGCTGATGCCTCTTATCCCAAACTACTTTGTATTTACTTTGAATATATTTTGTGTTTGCATATCTGTGAATAGAATATATGTTCCTTGACATCAGAAGCTATTTCAGTTTTGTCTTTGTATCCCCAACATGTGGCAGGTAATAGATGATTCTCTTCATCACTTGCAGCATTCATATGTTTAGATGATCATGGCATTCAAATGTTTAGATGTTGAGAGCATTCTTACAAAGGGTAGACGTAGTTTACATTTATATAGTACTTCATAGTAACAGAGTATTACCTCACCTAATGCCAACAACTGTGGTAAGTTAATACCATTACTTAGATGGATCAGGATGGCACCTTCCACAGATTAGGCCATCCCACATACCTTTTTATCTTCTACAATTCTTGTCCATGTCTTTATATAAATTCTTTGATGCTTCACACAATACACTAGAGGATTTTCTTTACTTCTCTGAATATTTCTGGAGTATCAATTCCACATTCAGGTTACCATTCCATCATAACTGTTATTCCTCACTCATATGACCAGCTCATTTTCTTTTCTTGTTATACTTGTCCTTGGTACTTTGATGCCAGAGGGAAATCATTAAAAAGACAGGCTATTGTGCTAGTGAACTGCTTGGGATGATTTAAATAAAGTATTGCTAAATTCTATCCAGTTTGTATTCCTTCTTATTACATTCTAGTATTAGGTCACTGTTCATACGGAGTGCTTGTCTAAGACATACATATAATACATGCTGACAAAATAACTCAACAAGTTGGTCATTTAACTGCATGTCATAATTTTGTATAATGGAAGAATGCTGGAGAACTGGTTTTGAATCCTGACATTGATACACTAGCTGTGTAAACCTAGACAAATAACCTCATAGAGATTGTTTCCTCATCTGCAAAATGGGTTGAACATACTTATACTACTTCACTAAAAAGTGAGGAAAGAACTTTATAATGTATTTGTCATTCATTTTGTTTTCTTAGTATTGATAGCATAATCTCTGCATGCTATAATGCAAACAGCGCTAGATTCAATCAGGAGAGATCTACATTCAAATCCCATCATGAACATTTGCTAGCTATGTAACTATGAGCAAGTTATTTAACCCTAGTTTCACTTTGCTCATGTGTAGAACTGAGATAATAGCTATATGGTCTATCTTATGGAGTTGTAAGGATCAAATAAATTAATGTATATGAAAATTCTTTAATTAAGGAAGCTTTGTAATAGTCTATATCTCAATGAAAATAATACAATGCCACGTGCAAATAGAAACATTTAGAGAACCTAAACATTAATTGGGAGATTGCCTTCTATTTGGACTCTGCTTAAGAAATCTTCTATGACATTGGCTATGCATATATAGGCAAGCATACATCTTCCTGTTTTATGCCCTGATTGAGAGCAATAAACAATGTCATTGAATAAAGTTATTTTCATAGAATCTTATTTGATTTCCAAATACGTGTAGAAGTCATTTTTTCTTGAAAAGAGTCTTCATAGTTGTATTTTGTTTCATCAAGTCAAATGCTTTTTTTTAATCAAAGAGTAGACAAAATGAGATGTTATATTTTCTGCATCTTTCTATAAAATTATATGATTATGAAAATGTATTTGGTTATAAAAATCATCCATGACAATCTATTTGGTCTTTTCTCATCATCAAAGATAAGTATGATGTTTGCACAGACATTCCATTTCTGTAAAATGAGAAAGTTGGTCTGGAGATGAGAAAGCACATTAGTAACTACTGACATCTCTTGGTTACTTTTGGGGGTCTCATCATAATTGCTTAGAATATTTTCCATTCATTGTCTCTTTGATTTATCTTAAAGTCATACTTTAAAATTATTTTGCTTCAAGCATACTACTGGATGGATCTTGTCAAGTTCAATCCCTCTTCCTGAATTAATCTTTAAAAATGCCATTACTGTTATTTCACCTAGTACTTTAGCTGCTAAGATGACAATTCAAACATTGTTGCTGATGAAAAGAGGTCTCAATAGAAATGCCTTCAATTGTTACGTTTTCACATATATTTATTGCAATCCTAGTGTCCTCTAAAAATGCTCTGAAGATGATTTAGCTTGTGGTTGGTTCTCACATGAAACCCTTTGTAGCATGTTTTTTGGTGTTTTTATTTTTACTGTAATAACTTTTTAAATCAGTTAAATTTTTCAGTGAAATAAAGAATGAATTAAAGTCAATGTTCTTCCTTATCCATTTTCTATTTCTCAAGGTTAATTCCTTGCTTATTAAACTATAAAAGTGTCATGTTTTAGATATAGCATACATCTCATATTTATTTTCTCTTCTAATATACTATTGATTTTGATCTGTGTTCTGTCAAGTCAATGATCCAACTATACAAAGAGACAGTGGATTCTGAAATCACTTCTATCAATGATCAATTTTCCCTGTCAAAATGCAATCTCATTTTTTAAAATGTGATATTTGCTATGACCAATTTCCATCATCTTCTGACACTTTTTAAAGAGAATAATAGTAATATACACAAATGAATCTTTGGAATATATATGCACACACTACCCATTTTCATTTATTAGTTATGGAACTAAATTTTAACCATCCTCTTTCCTCTCCACCCCAAAGTTTACCTTCACATTGATATTACTAAGTATATCAAGGGAATATTTTTGTTTAGATAATGAGTGCTGGAACTAGAGTCAAGAAGACCTAAGTTCAAATCCAGCCTCAGACACTTACTAGCTGTGTGACCCTGGGCAAGTCATTTAACTTCTGTCATCATCAATTTCCTCATCTGTAAAATAGGAATAATAATAATAGCACTTACCTTACAGGGTTATTGTGAGAATAAAATGAGATAACATTTGTAAAGCACTTTGCAAGCCTTTAAGAGTTATATAAATGCTAGCTATTATTATTTTTCTAGAATTTCTCTTTAAGTCACCACTTTAAAAATAAAAAGCAAAAACTTATGCAGAAGTAAAGAAATACCAATAAGGAGTTTTGATTAATTTTAAAGAAAACAACATAACTATCACAGGCATCATTCTGGAGAAGGAATATAAAAGTCTAGCTAAGTGGTGGTCTGGAATTTTGCAGAAAAAAGAACATAATGCTTCTTTTTACGGAGAATAAATTGCCAGACTTTTATCTGGCCCACACCAAAGAAATCAAGAGATATATAAGTTTTTATCACCAAAATTTTTTAATTTATTTCAATAATTTATTCTGACATAGGATAAATAGTATTAGGGATATGCAAAAATTTTGGGAGGTGAAATATAATAGACCTGTCAGATACCCCAGATTAGGATGTACATTAATGACTATAAACTGGCCCAAAGAAGGTTAAGTGGGAAACTCATAACCTGCTTTGTTGATCATTTGCAAATTATTTTTAATTTTAGTCATACAAATATTACTCATCCAAATGAATTATTACTATTTTGCTTCCTTTAAAAAGAATAATCTTTTATGATTATCAGGTGGCCTTACAAAGGAACAGTACCTCAAACTAAATAATGACAAACCAGTCTATAAATGCAATTAACAGCTAAAAGCTATGCATTATCTTATATAAGAATTTAATTAATCAAAGAATACTACACTGTCTGCCCCTTGTCTGACTTCTGATAATATAATCAATTCATCTTTTACAGTAAGCAAATCACCAATACTGCTGGTCTCATTTGAGTACAGATCTATTGATGAAAAGAAAGGACTACAGTAATTTAAGATATAATCTCTATCAGGGAAATACAAACAAAAATGACATCAAGTTTCACACAAAAAATAACTGTAAAGATTTTACATCTGTCCTTCTTTCTTTAGTATTACTATGTCAGAGAACATGAAATATAATGGAGATGTGATATTAACTAACAAGTTTAGCTAACAGAGTTCTTAGTTCCAATACAATTAGGAGATGATCATAAAAACAAAGTAGAATAGTTTCATGAATAATATATCGTGATTAACAAAACAGACAAGTTGAAATTTTGTTGCCCCTTGCTGTTGCTTTTGTCATACCTTTTCTGGTTTTTAAGAACTCATTAGAACAGAATTTTTGAATTTTAAGGAACATTAGAAATCATCTAGTCTGTCTCACTTTACTTATAAGAAAAAATAGTCCCAATGTTAAATGATTTGCCTCAGGATCACATGAGAGTACACAGAGCATTAGACTTGGAGTCAGAAGACTAAGATTCAGCTCCTGCCTTAGACAAATAATAGCTATATGATCATGAGCAAGTCATTTAATCTCTCCTAGTCTCAGTTTCCTCATCTGTAAAATGTAAATAAAAATAGCTTTAAGACCTGTCTCATAGTGCTGTTGAGAGGAATGTGCTTTAAAACTTTAAAGTTTGGTAGTAGTAGTATGAGTACTAGTGGTCATCGTCATTGTCATAGTCAGAACAATAGCAAAGTCTTCCGGGACAATACACTTTACATTTCACTATAATGACTAATAAATTTTTACCAATCACAATAATGATTACTAAAGATTGCATTACTTAGGATAGTGAATACAAACTGATTGCTGCTGGGTAGGCTGAGGCTTGAACTCAGATGATGTGAGCTGTAGCATGTTAAGCCAGTTGGGTATCTGTATTAGTCCAGTACCAATATGGTGAAGTGGGGGCCCCAGAAGTGCAGGCCACCAGCTTTCCTGAAAGGGGTCAGAAGAAGAGCTGATCAAATCATCCATGTTGGGATCTGGCCCAGGAGAACTACTACACTTCCAACTTGAGCAAAAAAAAAAACAAAAAGAAACCTTGGTCTCAAACCTCCCAATCCCCCCCCCAAAAAAATGAAATGAGTGTAATTCTCTGATTCATCAGATATAAATTATAAACTTTTTATAAGTTTATATGACGTAGGAACCTACTTTATGCATATATACTGCACAACTTGTGCAGATTTTAAATACTATGTCTGGCCCCCAGTAATTCTCCCATGTGCTAAGCAACATTCTCCATATTTTTTTGCATAAGGCAGTTGGCTACTCATTAGTGACTCTGCTTAAATAGCTTTGTTTAAACATTAAAACACTGAAGATACACTAAATGAAGACAATGATGTATTCAGTCTAGTATTCTATCTTAGAGTTGCCCTGATTCAATTTTTTATGGAAGAAGATAGCAGCAATCCTCCAAGTAAACTACCTGCTACATAAAGTAAAATTTTACTTAATTTGTCCTAAATTATTTGTTCTTTGAGAAGACTTGGTTAACTTGTCGTGTTTGCCCTTAACATGAACACCATTTGCAAATTCATGAAATTTGGTCATATGCCTTTTTTATCTTTATCTTTTTAGACCAGTGATTACCATATCTGGTCCCTTGGTATCTATATGCCAATAAAAGCAATGTTATACATAATGGTCAAGTGTTATACTGTGGTTATTACTATGTGGTTTAGCAGTATAATTATTTTGTTATTGTTTTTTAGTTCAGCAACTTTTTTTAATTAAAATTTTTTGCAGTCAATTGGAAATCCAACTTCTCTCCTACTCCCCTTTCATCTTTCCCCAATGAAAAAGAAAGAAAAACGAAAACTGTTAGAAACATGCATGGTCAAAAAAAAATTCTCACATTGGTGATGTCCAAGCAAACAAACAAACAAAAAGTTTTAATCTGCACCCTGAATCTATTAACGTTTCTGTCAGGGGGTGGGGACATAATGTTTCATTATGAGTCCTCTGTAATCATGGCTGGTCTTTGAGTTGATTAAACTTTCTAAGTTTTACAAAGTTGTTTGCCTTTACAATATTGTTATGCTATAAAGTTATTGATTCTACTCACTTCACTCTGCATCAGTTCATATGTCTTCCCATGTTTCTCTGAAATCAACCCCTTCATCATTTCTTTCTTTCTTTCTCTTTTTTTTTGCGGGGCAATGAGGGATAAGTGACTTGCCCAGGGTCACACAGCTAGTAAGTGTCAAGACCCTTCATCATTTCTTAAAACACAATAGTATGGGGCAGCTAGGTGGCGGAGTGGGTAGAGCACCGGCCCTGAAGTCAGGAGGACCTGAGTTCAAATCCAGCCTCAGACACTTAACACTTACTAGCTGTGTGACCCTAGGCAAGTTACTTAACCCCAATTGCTTCACCAAAAACAAAACAAAACAAAAAAAACCACAATAGTATTTTATCACAGTCATATACTTTAAGTTTTCCTGCCATTCCCCAGTGATGAGCACCCTTTCAGTTTCCAATTCTTTGTCAGCGCAAAAATTTGCTATAAATATTATTGTATATACAGTTTTTCCTCCTCTTTCTTTGATCTCTTTGAGGGCATATACCTAGTAGTGGTATTACTGGTTCTAAGGGTATATATAATTTAGTAGCTTTAGGGGCATAGTTCCAAATTGTTTTCCAGAATGCCTGGACCAGTTCATAGTTCCACCAACAGTGCATTAATATATGTTTTCCCATAGTCCCTCCAGCATTTATCATTTTCCTTTTTTGTCAAGTCTGCTAATCTGATGGGTATGAGGTAGTACCTCAGAGTTGTTTTAATTTTCATATCTCTTTTAATGATTTAGAGAATTTTATATGCCTATTGATAGTTCAGATTTCTTTCTCTGAAAACTACCTATTCATAACCATTCTACATTTATTAGCTTGGGAATGAATGAATGGCTCTTGGTCTTAAAATTTTTTAACCAGTTTCCTATGTATCTAAGAAATGAAATGATAAATCAGAAATTTGCTACCAAGATTTTTCTCATTTACATATTTTTCTTCTACTTTTAGCTCCATTGGTTTTATTTGTACAAATGCTTGTATATTTTATGGAATCACAATTGTGCACTTTACCTTGTACGATCCTCTCTGGCAGGAAATTCCTTTCATGTTCCTCTAATTTGTTTATGATGTTACACCTTACGTCTAAGTCAGTAATCCATTTGGAGCTTTTCTAAAGGTAGTTAAATGACACAATGATCAAGTATAGGACTTGAAATCCAGAAGATCTGAGTTTCAATACCGTCTTTTATTCTGCCTAATTATGTGACTGGGCATCATTTAAACTTTCTGTGCTCCAATTTCTTCATCTGTGAAATGGTAATAATAGCAGCACCTACTTTCCAGGGTTGTGACAAATGAGCTAACATATGTAAAGAGTTTTGCAAACCTTAAAAAACTATATAAATACTAACTATTGTGTTGGCATATGGTGTAGACTGCTAGTCTAGTCCTAGTTTCTGTCTGAATGCTTTGTGGTTTTCCCAACAGTTTTTCTCAAATAATTTCTTATCCTAATAGCTGGGATCTTTGAGTTTTCAACACAGCTTTGCGGTTTTCCCAACAGTTTTTCTCAAATAATAAGTTCTTATCCTAATAGCTGGGATCTTTGAGTTTTCAAACATTAGGTTCCTGTTAGCTCATTTACTATTCTACTGATGATATCTCTATTTCTTAATAAGTGCCAGTTTTTCTAATGATTATTACTTTGTAAATCTCGTACTTCCAGGCCCCTTTCCTTCCCATTTTTTTCATTATTTTCCTTGAGATTCTTAATCTTTTTTTTCTTCCAAATGAATTTTGTTGTTTTTTTTTCTAGCTCTATAAAGTGATCCTTTGGGAGCTTGATTAGTATAGCACTAAATAAGTAAATTAATTTAGATAGTATCCTTGTTTTTATTATATTGGACCAGCCTACCCATGAACAGTTAACATGAATCCCTCCTTTAATATGCCCTCCTTATTCCCTCTTCTTCTTTGTGATATTTGTCACTATCAGACCCTTTCCCTCCAGTTTCCCTGTTGAGTAAAATGTATTTATGTATCCAGTTGTGTGTGTGTGTGTGTGTGTGTGTATGCAAGTATTCTTCCTTCCTTTGGTTTAGATAAGTGTGAAGTTCATGTTGTCTGCTCCTTCCACCCATCCCTCCTTATATACCTTGATTATGTAAGAAAAACTTCCCCACTTTCTTTTCCCTTTTCCACCCTAGTCTTCCTTTCCTTCATTCTTTCTTTAGCCTAAATTGTGGTTTAACTGCCTCAAATCTCTCCCTACTATAGTCCATCCACCACTAAGTTATTAAATTAATCTCAATAAAATGCAGGTCTAACCATGCCACTCCCCCTATTCAATAAACTATTTTTTTTCAATAAACTATTTTTTTTCAATAAACTATTATCTCCAGGATTAAACATAAAATCCTGTTAGGCTTTTAAAGCCATTCATAATCTGGCCCCTTTCTACCTTCCCAGTATCCTTACAATTTGCTCCCTTCCACATACACTGACATCCAGAGACACTGTCCCTCTTGCTGTTCCTCACACAAGATATTCTATCACTAATTATCCCCCATTCCTGGAATTCTCTCCTTTCTCTTCTCCATCTACTGGCAGGCAGGCATAGAGATATAAAGATATATTATGTTTGTACATAGTTTTTTACATGTTATTGCCCCCCACATTAGACTGTGATCTTGAAAGCAGGTATTATGCTCCGCTTTTCTTCCTCAGCATTTAGCACAGTGCCTGGCATATATTAAGGCACTTAATAAATGCTTATTGAATTATTGTTTTTGAAGGCTAATAGCTTCACACTGAAGGTTGGGGATTTCATGCTTAAAAGAGAAAACAATGAGTAGTAGCCTCAAATTTCTGCTAGCCGATTCCAGCCTGGACAGAGTACTTTTTTTTTTATCTTTTTTTTTTTTTTTCTGCAGGGCAATGATGGTTAAGTGACTTGCCCAGGGTCACACAGCTACTAAGTGTCAAGTGTCTGAGGCCAGATTTGAACTCAGGTCCTCCTGAATCCAGAGCTGGTGCTTTAACCACTGCACCACCTACCTGCCCCCAGAGTACTTCTTGAATGTCATCTGGGAATCTGGGAATATTTCAAAAAGAATGTGGCATGGGTGTTGGACTTTGAAGACTAAATGGGTTTTTAATACCCAAAATAGAGGGGCAAAAAATAGCATCATTGATGGCACAGGGGAAGAAAAGAACAGGCTATATTACAGAAATAATAAGTAAACAATAAAAACTCACACTTAAATGTTACCTAAAAGTTTATAAGGCAAATACTTCAAAACAATACTATATTTAGTGGTACAAATATTTATTACTATTTTACAAGTAACTAATACCAGAAAAAGTAAATGTCTTCTAGGTGTAAAACACTGAGGATGAAAAGAGAAAAACAGTCTATGTCCTCAAGTATAAACTCTACTGGGGAGAAACAACATGTGTACAAATAGGTAGAGTAAAAGAAAAACTGAGTCAATTTTCCTTTTGCTAAGAGTTTGTTACCTGGGAGCTTTGTTGGTAGGCGGCTCTTCAGTTGGGCATTAAGAAATATAAGGAATAAAGTATATTGAAACAGAAATGAGGAAGTACATTCCAAGCAAGGGAAAAAGCATTTTCAAATGCATGGAGGTAGGAGATAAAAGATCAATTTCAGAGAATGGTTAGTAGTACAGTGTGGCTAGGGCAGTGAATATGTGAAAAGAGTCTAAGTCTGCAATGATAGGAGGCTTCAGGAATGACAGATTGGTCAGGGCTTTAAATGCCAGACTAACAAATTTGTATGGAGAGTCACTGAATGCTTTAGGAAAAGGGAGTGATATGGTCAGGCCCAACAGCACCTGTGTAGTGGATGGATTAGAAAGGGCCACAGGGAAATTGATTTAGACACTATCATAATGGACCAGACAACAGTAATGACGGCCTAAATTAGGGTGGTGGTTCTGTAGGTGAAAGAAAGAGATTAGAGGGTCTCTCATAGTATCCTAGAATTAGAAGGGATACCAGAGATCATCTAATCTAACCCCCTAATTTTATAGGTAAGTAAAATTTGAGCCTCAGATTTGAACATAGATCTTCAGACTCCAAATTCATCACTGTCTGAGTGCCAAAACAAATGAAAGAGATTTTGTTGAGGTAGAATTAATAAAACTGAGGGAATGATTGGAGAGGGAGAAGTGCCAAAGTTGACTCATAAGTGCCCCGGACAGAAATAGAGAAGAGCATGTTTACAGGGAAAAGACAAGAGTTCCATTTTGGCTATGTTAAGTTTTATATGCCAATGGGATATCTAGGAGAATATATTCAATAGGCAGTCAGTTATGCATAACCAAAATTAAGGATCAGGATTATGGCTTGAGTACACAACTTTAGGAGTCATCTGAAAAGAGGTGATACTTAGTAAGTGGAAAGATATCCAAAACATTCAGAGAGAAAAGAGGCAAGACTTGGAAGATTTTCTAGCCAAAGATCTAGTGAACAGCAAATGACAATAGCTAACTTTTATAAAGCAGTTACTAAGCACTGAGCTAAGAGCTTATAATAATTATCTCATTTTATCCTCACAAAAACCCTAGGAAGGTAGGTGCTATTCTTTTCATTTTTACAGTCAAGAAAATTAAGCCAATCAGAAGGTGAGGGACTTGCACAGGGTCACACAAATAGTGTCTTGGGCAATATTTGAACTCAAGAAGATGAGTCTTCCTGACTCCAGGCCTGATACTCAATCCACTGTGCCACCTAGGTGATGACTAGAAAGAAGGGTCAGACTGGTCATAGGAGATACATGGAAATAAAGGGCAAAAAAGGAATTATCTGGGAGGAGACAGTGGTTAACACTGTCAGTAGAATAAAGGCTGAGAGGCCAATGGATTTAACTGTAAGGAACTGAGAAATGAGAGGGCAATAAGGAAGTAGAACTTGGGAGGGGAGATGATTTTTTTCCATAAGTTTGTCAGTGAAAGGGGGGAGATGCAGGACAATAGCTTGTATGGGGCAGAAAGGTTAAGTGAATACTTTTTAAGAATGGGATACACTGGAGCACTGGTCCTCAATGTGTAGTCTGTGGACTAAGGAGAGGCCAGCTCTCTATCTGTGATTCTGTGAATTATTGTATCAGAGAGTAAGTATAAAGGAGATGGCTAGGATAATGATATTGACAAATCTGAAAAGAAAATGATCACTGCCACCTGGAAAAGAAAATTCTAAGAGTTTCAAGGAAGTCTTCATGAAGGATATGATACTTGAGTGGTCCCTTGACAGAACAGAAGAACATTAATAGAAATGCATTCCAGAGCCATGGAAATCTCAATGAAATCACAGACCTTTCCAAACTCACAAGACGTAATACATGTATTTCATCAGTAGAGTGAGTCCTCACACAATGAAAACAGAGGTTTCTGAGGGAGTCAACCTTGATTTCACTTTTGCAAATCTCCTGAATTTGCCCCCTTCTCTCCTCTGACACAGTCACCACTGCCCTTATCACTTCACACCTCTCTAACTGCAATGCCCCCTGGTGGGTCTGACAGCCACAAATCTCCCCATTCCAGTCCATCCTCCAAAGGGATTTTCCTTAAGTGCTGGTGTGACCGTGTCATCCCCATACTCAACAGACTCCAGTGGCTCCCCGTCCCCTCCTCCTTTTCCAGTCCCACCACAGACTTGTCAATCCTGTGACGCTTCTTCCTGGCTGTTCCAAGAACAAATCACTCCATCTCTCAGCTCCAGGCATTCTCTCGGGCTGGCATGTTCATACCTAGAATTCTCCCCCTCCTGGCTTCTCTGACTTCCTTCAAGTGCTAGAGGAAATCCTACCTTTTACAGGAAGACTTTTCCAATCCATCTTAATTTAGGGCCTTCCCCCTGTTATCCTGTATATGGCTTGTTTCTGCATATTTATTTACTTGTTGTTTTCCCCACAGGACTATAGTTTTCTTGAAGGCAGGGACTGTCATTTGTCTTTCTTTGTATTCCCTGGTGCTTAGCACAGTGCCCAGTTCACAGTAGATGCTTAATAAATACTGACTGACTTCAAAGGTCATCTAGCCCAATCCATAAGTGAACAAGAATCCCCTCTATAACATACACAACAATGATCACCTATACTACTCACCAAACAGTCCAATCCATTTTTGGAGAGCTAAAATGGTTAGGAATTTTTTCTTCATATCACACTATAGAAGTCAGCTTAACTTCAGTACCTCCATTTTAAAATCATCTTTTTCATTTTCATTAGGCTTGAAATGGGGAAACATATTCTAGTCTTCACCATCCCTCCTCCAATAAGTTGTTATACTCTTCTTGGCCCAGGAAGCTGATATCCAGCTGGTTAAGGTAGTCTAATCCGATCGATCCCTAGGTGACCCTTAAGAGCATTCCATCATCTTAATAACTTTTTGTTAAACTTTTTTTCCACATCAAGAGGAAATTCCAATTTAGATATTCTAGGAAAGTCTGGATCTAAAAGATATCCTGCCCCCTCCCATATGTAATGCTTTCTCTTTGATCTATTATGGGGAAGAAGCCATTTCCTAAAGAAGCATTTTCCCCACAGCTGACCAGCTGTTTTAAAAAAGCTTTAAGCAATAGGACCAGCCAAAGAGAAGGTAGTTTTTATTTCATGACAATTTCTAAATCTGCCTTTGTGCAACTTCCACCCACTCACCCTAGATTTGGCCTCTTGGGCTAAGCACAGTTAAGTCTTTCTGCACTGCTGCTCTTCAAGTATTTGAAGACAACTATCACAATTCCCCTATATCTTCTCTTTTACAGGCTAAAAAGCCTCAGTTCTTTCATGGCAGGGGGGTTTCCCCTTTCTTGTGCAAAGAACCCCTGTGGCTGCAATCTGGTGAAGCCTAATGATCCCTTCTCAGAACTACATCTTAAGTGCTTAAAATAAAACACACAGGATTATAATAGAAACCAGTTAGACAGAAATACAATTACAAAAATATTTTTAAACAAGTTCAAGGACTCCAAATTAAGAAGCCTTGTTCTACAGCATGATTTCAAGACCCCTAGGCAGGTGGTTACTCTTCTCTTAATCATAACTCTTGTGATTATACATCATAAGTGTGTGTGTGAGTGAAATTAAAGAATAGCAAAGACCTCGTGTCCTGGCCAAAGTTGTAACTCAAGGAATTCTCTTCTGTCTGGCTGAACATGGGAAACATAGTTCCCTTTCCTTTTTTACCCTTCTTCAAACTGTTACAATTCACTTCTAAGTAAGTGACATTCATAAAAGATGGAAGATACTCCTTAAAGTGTGCAGACATTTTTATAAACAGAAATGATTTTTAAATAATATTTCTTATGTTCTTTGATCAAATTTTCCTTCCCATACATGTAAAGCACAGTCAGATAATTCATTCATTCATCCAAAAAATATTTATTAATCACTGTTCTAACCACTGGAGTAGACACAAAGTTTAGATAAAACACAGTTCCTACTGTCACAGAGCTTACAGTGGGAGAATAACACACAAGTATGTAAATAGAATATACAATATTTCTTTCTAGGTGGTTCAGAGAACTGCAAAACCAAATGCTATGTGATGTTGAAGGGGAAAGGTCATGACCATCTGGGAATATCATGGAAAAGGTGACTGGTGAATTGAATTTAGAATGAAGGTTAGGACTAGAGAAGAGGGAGACATTTAGGGCACAGTACTGGGGAATGAATGTCCAGGAAGCAGACAGTACATCTGGTCTGAGTAGAGTACCTGGAGAGGAGTCATGTGAAATAACTGGAGGTGCTAGAAGTTCTGGCAAAGGCACTGGAGCCATTGAAAACTATGAACAGAGAGATGACAAGACTGATAGAGATGCATGTAAATGATTCTGGCAGTGGTACGAAAGACAGATTGGAGAAGGGAGAGGGAATGGCTGAAGGACTGCAAGGAGGCTGCTCCAACAGTCCAGGAGGATGGTCTTGGGAGTCTGTGCTCAGTGCTGGCAGCAGGAAATCAAGAAGAGGGTAGGGATTTGATAAATATGTGGAGGCTGAATAACTATTGGAATGTGAGGTGAGATGAAGGAAAGTTCATTCCAAGGATTCTACCAAGGGAAATTCACTGCAAAAACAGAAATGGAGATGTCATAAGGAGAAGCAAGTTTAGGAGAGAAAGGTTAAATAAGATTGATTTGCTGACTGTTGTTGACTAAGGAAATTATACATTTTAAGATGTATAAAAACACAAAAAAATGCCATTAGGCTTTTAAAGTTTTGAGGTGCCAGCTGAATATCCAGATGGAAATGCTTTGTTGTCAAGGAGATTATCAGTTCTTAAAATTTTATCAACAGCATTTTTTTTCTAAATTTAACACTGAGAATAGTATATCAAAGTGTATTCTCCCTTTAAGATTCTCCCTTTTTAAGCTAGTATTTTTGCTGGGGGAAAAACTGGGGACCTAGTTTAGTAAAATATATTCAGTACAATTTCCGACAAACAACTTCCAAAACTAAACATCAACAAAGTAGATACTTAACAGCAACATTAAAATATTTACTAATTCAACTAAATAGAATCGACTGAAGAAGCAAGGAATAATTTAGAAAAGGTAACAGAAACTTCTGCAGAATAAAGTATACAAAGAGTTTAAAATTTATATTAATATGGCAACATAAGTTTAGAAAAGTGACTAAAAGTTTCAATTTTTATAAAATTCCTTAACAGTATTTCAGTTAATCATTTTTTCTATGACTTATTCTTTACATAAACAAAATATTAATCATTTAAAAGAGCCCATTTATGAGCACATAGACAATACCTTGGTGGCACGTATCTGCCTGTGAATGTCAGTTAGTTGCTGGATTTTGTATTCTAGCTCCGAAATCTGGGCTTGAAGCCACGTCCAACGGCTGCCAACTCTAGCTCTGTCCACAAGCCACTTCCATTCAGTACTATAGTTACTGTGAACAAGACAGAACAAGGTTAGCCAATGGAAAAAATACAATTACATTTTCATAAAGAAAGCTTTATTATCTCGCTTTTGTCATTCTAAATATCCTTTTAAAAACACTTTCATTCATCAAAATTAAAATAGCACATAAAAATATTACATAAAAATTTAAATAAATCTTTTCTTCCCAGCTACTCCATAAAAGCCTAAGGCATTGTATTTTTAGTATTCCATAATGTATAATGAATGCAGTAACTTAGTCTACTTAATTATAACATTCAAATAACTGATAACTTGCGTGTATATATAAATATATAGATGTATATATAGATGAGCTGATATATCATATAAATGTAGCTAAGGTTTTTTTGTTAATGTAACTTTCTGGGGTTTCTGGAGTTTCCTCTAGGAATGAAAAGGGAAATGACAGTTGACTGTAGAGGTGAAGTATTCTGAATGACTTTGTTTCTCCTGAAGACACAAATACTGAAGACAATTATTTCATGTTTAGACGTGATCATCAAACCTTTGTATTATTTCTACTAATAATCATTATATTTCATTATTCCCTGAACCTTGGTGTCCTCGTTTGTAGAATGAGGATGATAATATTAGTCCTTATTTCAAGAGGTTGTCGGGACATTACATGAAATAATGTATGTAAAGCACATGGCAAACCTTAAAATGCTTTATGAATGCAAAGTGTAGTTGTTGTTATTAATACTGTTACACACTTTATGCTCTTTATGCTTCAACCAAACTAAACTATATCTGGAGTATCCTTTCCCCAGAAGGAAATTTTCTTCACATTTTCATTCCTTTATTATGCAGTTATGATGATCTATTTTGTATTATACTTAGTTGGGTCTATGTCTTATTCCCCTTACTAAAATACATGCTGCTTAACTATAAGGGATTATTTTCTATTTATATTTCTATCTCTTTCAATACCTGGCACAACTCTTTGTGAGAAGTAGCCACTAGGGGCAGTTAGATGGCGCAGTGGATAGAGCACCGGCCCTGGAGTCAGGAGTACCTGAGTTCAAATCTGGCCTCAGACACTTAACACTTACTAGCTGTGTGACCCTGGGCAAGTCACTTAACCCCAATTGCCTCACTAAAAAAAAAAAAAGAGCGAGAAGTAGCCACTAAATAAATATTTGTAGAATTTTCTGTTGTGACTGAACCAACATGGTGGAGAATGATAAAAATCATTTAATCCCAACTTAGCATTAAATGTCAGCAGCACTATAATTATTTTCTTAGAGATATTCTATGCCAAGTACATAAGCATTTGCATGAGCATTTAATAACAGAAGATAAGGATTAAGTATCCTCCACATTATAGGGATAACTCTAAGTGAAGAGTCTGCCTTTACACAATTAAACTTGTTATCCTTGTAAGACATTGCAGGAATATCTATGAAATAATGATCTGTTTTTTTTAATCAATGGAAATCAATAAACATTTTAAGACTATTTGTTTTGTGGCAGGTACTTCTTGGCACCATCAAGGACTCATCACTATCTCACCCCCAAATCTAAATTGTTGCCAAGACCTTTACATTTCACCTTTGCAACATTTCTCAAATACACCCCCTCTGACACGGCTGCCACTCTAGAGCAGGCCCTTGTCACTTCATACCTTAATTACTGCAATAGCCCTCAGTGGGTCTGCCAGCCACAAATCTGCCAGCTATACCAGTCTATCCTTCATTTAGGCACCAAAGTAGTTTTCTTTAAGTGCTGGTATGACCATGTCATACACTTACTCAATAAACTAAAATGGTTCCCTATCACCTTCAGGATCAAATACAAAATCTTCTATTTGGCATGCAAAGTCCTTTATAACCTAATACCCCTTCTCCATCCCTCACCCCTTACACTTTTTCAGTCTTCTTACATCTTATACCCTACCACATACTCTTCAATCTAATGACACTGGCTTCCTTGCTGTTCCTGGAACAAGTCACTCCTTCTCTTGGCTCTAGGCATTTTCTTTGACTCCATACCTGAAATTTCCCCTATACCTGAAACGCTCTTCTTCTTCACCTCCTTCTCCTGTCCAGCTTCTCTGGCTTCTCTCAAATGCTAGATAAAATCCCACCTTTTATAGGAAGTTTTTCTCAGTCCCTCTTAAGTCTAGTTATCTGATAATAGTAGTAGCAGCTGCCTTTTGGGGACTCAACCCACCAATTTGAATAGAGGTTGGGAAATGACACTCTTGGCTTCCTTTTCCTCCTTCTCCTCCTGTCTCCTTCCTTTTGTTTTTCCAAAAAGCTGGGACAATTTACTTTTGTCCTGTGAGGTTTTCATTTTTGATTTCTTGAAATATAGCTCTGAGAAAATAGGCTTACAAAAAGACCACTGTTTTAAATGAAACTACTTGACTGTTCTCTAAGAATCAAGAATCATTCCAGGCTTAAAATCCTTCAAAGTAACTTAACTATTCTCAGCAATATAATGATCCAAGGCAATCCTCCCTATCCAGTGTTTAAGTCCTAACTCAAATGTTTCCTCCATTAAGATCCAATACACTTAGCAATCCTTGGAAACACTGTAGTTATGAACTGACACACCACTGATTTCTAGTACTCTGGGATGGAGGATGGTATCGCAATAACTTGCCCTTTCTACTTGGCTCCAGACAGTACTTGGAACAGACAAGTCATGACAGGATAAAGGAGTTAGCTTTCTAATATTAATAAGACCAGATATCTTTAATTTAAAACTAACTTGTCCCTTTTACCTCTAAAACTCTTGGGTTGTTAAGAGAAGATTATAACACCAGTATGGAGGAAGGTGATTACATACGACCTCACTAGAACAGTGGTAGTAATAAGTAGGACTTAGAAGAATTAAAGAATCTTAGTGTTGGAAGAGATTTGAGAGAAAATCCAGTCTAACCAATAACTGAACACAAATGATTTATATAGCATCCCTAAGTAGATGTCATAGATAACTTTCCTTTGAAAATTTCTGAACATGACTAATGCAGAAATATGTTTAATGTTATTATATATACATATACATATACATATATAACCTATATCAGATTACCTGCTGTCTGGGGGAGGGGGGAGGGAGGGAGAAAATCTGAAATTGGAAAGCTTGTATAAACAAAAGTTGAGAACTATCTTTACATGTAACGGGAAAAAATAAATAAAATACTTTATTTTAAAAAAAAAAGACAATCTCTGAGAGAGGTGTAGCTAGGTGGTGCAGTGGATAGAGCACTGGCCCTGGATTCAGGGGGACCTGAGTTCAAATCCGAACTCAGACACTTGACACTTACTAGTTGTGTGACCCTGGGCAAGTCACTTAACCCCAACTGCCTCACCAAAAAGAAAAAAAGAAAAAAAAAGAAAGGAAAAAAGAAAAGAAAAGAAAATCTCTGAGAGAAAACTATCTTCCTTGAGACAGCCCATTCCTAATCATATCTGTTCCTATGCAATGTCTTCCCATTGCTCCCACTATTAACTACCCTATGGAGTTAAGCAAATAAATTATTCTTCCATAAAAGCCCATAAAATAGTTCAGGACCACTATCATGTTCCATCCCAAGCCTTCTGTTATCTTGGATAATTCCACTACTTTCAACAAATATCATTTTAAATGGCCATGGTTCTATCAAGACTATCAATTTCATCTGTAAAATTTGGCACTCAAAATTGCACACAGTCCTTTGGATCAAACAAGATCAACTTCAGTAGGAATATTGCCTCCCGAATCCTATACAATATACCTCTCAATGTAGGTCTCAACTAGCTCAGCTAAGATCACATTAGTTTTTCTGTTGCAATAATCAACAACAAAATTATTCATTAAGCGTGTGTCATGCATCAGATACTGTACTAGACACTGGGGATAAAGAGAAGACAAAAATGAAAAAAAAGGCATTGTCCTCAAGGAGTTTACATCCTACTAGGGGAATACAACATGTACACATACAAGAAAATTCAATATAATTTGTAGAGGAAGGGAGCAACAACATGGTGAGGGATGCAGGAAGACCACCAGAAAAGGCTTTTAGCAAGAGGGAGTATATGTATGTATATGTATATACACATATATACATGCCTACACACACATCTAAGTCCCTAGCTATTTGTTTTCATTTCCAGAACGTATTTCTTCATACTGTCCATCCATTCTCCACCTAGCTGCCATCAATATTCTTAAAGCCCAGGTCTGACCACAGGTGAAATGGATGGTACTGTGGAAACAGTGGTCAACTCATGTTCTGGTATGTGAGTATTGATTCTGGTTCTGCAACTTACTACTTGGGTAATTTTGGACAAGGCACTTAAATACCATGGGCCCTTAGTTCTTTTTTTTTTTTTTTTGGTGAGGCAATTGGGGTTAAGTGACTTGCCAGGGTCACACAGCTAGTAAGTGTTAAGTGTCTGAGATTGGATTTGAACTCAGGTCCTCCTGAATCCAGGGCTGGTACTCTATCCACTGCACCACCTAGCTACTACCCCTGGCCCTTAGTTCTTCCATGTTATTTTCCCTCAGAAGAATGTGAGCTATGTGACTATCTCTGTGACTGTCTTTGTACCCCACACTACCACCACTCAATTGCCTCAACAAGCATAGAGGAGACATCTAATAAACATTGTTGAATTGAATATCAAGACCTCAAGTGTGATGACAAAACTAGCATAGTGAGGGAATGGCGGAATTTGTGGCCGCAGTTTAGACAAAGAGTAGATGGGGAGAGGGAGAAACAAAGGGAAGAAGGGTAAGAGGAACAAAAAATTGTAATGACAGGGTAAAATTTCAGAGTTTAAAATCACACATGGGGCAGTTATGGATTGTAGTGAGAGCTAAGATAAGACCATCCCTGTGGGTAGCTGAGGTAGAGTGAAGTGATATGTTATGGGAATTAAGAAGGTTGGTGACGTGGGAGACCAGCAATGAGTATATTGGAAGTCCGCAAATATGAGGACACAGACTAGAATGGAAAGAAAGACTGTAAGACAACTACTGGAGTCACTGAGAAATAAGGCAGTGACATGGAGGACAGGCAATAATAATAGCAATAAGGATTTGGACCGACTATTACTGAAGAATGAAATGAATCTCAAAAAAGAAAAGCTTGTTGGGCAATGTTGGCAGAAGAAGGATCTAGAACTGGCACTGTGGAGCAAAGAAAATGCCAACTTCTCTTGGCACAATTCATCATGAAAAAAGAGACAATCAGTAGTGGAGAGGGTGCCTATTGATTCAGTGTCTTTCAAAGAAAAGAAGGTTTCAGTCTGAAAGTGCAAAAAACTCAAGGATGAAAGAAAATGTATTAATAACTAAGCAGAAGTTCCACAGAGAAGAAAAAGAAGTGGGAAGTAGTTGGAATCTATTGTATTCAGAAGGAAGGAAAAGAGAAAGAGAGCAGAAAAGGATACTTTCACTCCAGGAGATGGCAACTCTGAAATACAAGAATTAAAGAGTTGCAGTTGCAAATATACATGGTGATTCAGGATTCTGCTTTCCAGGGCCCTGTGATGATGGGAGGGTTCAATCACAAAGAACTGAAAATGTAGCATCAGAGAGTTCAGATTAAAGGTCTGGCTCCCAAGGGATACCAGCTCAGCAGCTACACTCAGGGATGGTACAGAAGGAGGCACATCCAGAAGATATCCCACACAAAGCACTTCATATTATTTCTGATAATAATTTTATAAATAACACTCTAAAATAGCATTCCCTGATTTAAATGAAATAGAAATTGAAAAATTAAGAGTTGAGTCTTTTTCAAAGGTACATTAGAGTTAATTAATGCTACAATGAAATGTAATTGCCACCAAAATGCCTGATGTATACAGTAACACAAAGTGAATAAGTGAATAATCAGTGAAACTTTTGTGATATCCACATGAATCAACTGTTAAAAAATGTTTTGATACACAAAATACATCATGTTTGATTCATGAAGCCTTAGATGTTATATTTTAAATGACTCTAGATAATCCTGTAATTGAAACTTCCTCCATGACAAATTATATGGTAAACACTGAAATGATTTCTTAAACAATCTCTAGGATTTAGTACACCATTTAGGGCATTAATAAAAAACTCTAACGCCTCATTATAATGTCTTTGTATAATTTCTCCACCCACCTGGACCACCACCACCACCCCATATCCACAAAAAGTTACTCCAAACTTGGAACATGCACTAGGGTCTATGTATCAAGCTTGATACCAAAGTGCTAGTTCACTTCTGGTCTTCAGTGTGACAGCTGAGTCCCTAGTAGGGGGAGGGTGAAAGGGATAAAGTGAGATCCAGTCCTGAGATACAAATTCTAGTTTTTTAAGTCTCTGACTTGGGCCTCAAGCTTTCCCACTCCAAATGGAGTGTCTGAGGCTTGGTAAAATCAGCACTAGGAAGAATGAATGGGTCAAAGAACAAATCATAGAAACAATAATTGCATAAAGGATAATGAAAACAGACAATATACCAAGATTTGTTTGATGTAACCAAAGCAGGACTTGGGAGAAAATTTATATCTCTAAATACATCAATAAAAAAAAGAAAGCAGATAAACAAACTGGGCAAGGAAAACAAAAACAAAAACCTAGAAAAAAAAAATTAAAAACCAAAATAAAAATTTTGAAAATTAAAGGAGAATTTAACAAAAATGATTTTTTAAAAAATGAACTAATAAATAAAAATAAAAATTGGAGTTGATTTTATGGAAAGAAACAATAAAATAGAAAAATCACTGGCTAATTTGGGGTCTTTTTAAAGAAAAGAAAACAAAATTAGTATTAACAAAGAAAAGGGTTCACTAACAACCAATGAAATGGAAATTAAAGCAATTATTAGGAACTATTTTGCCCAACTATATGTTGATAAAACTAACAATCTAGATGGAATGTATGAATATTTACAAAAATATAAATTACCCAGATTAACAAAAGAGGAAACAGAATGCTTCAATAATCCTCTTAGAAAAAAAGAAATTGAACAAGCCATAGATGAATTCTCTAAGAAAAAAACTCCAACATCAGATGGATTTGCAAGTGAATTCCACCAAACACTTAAAGAACAATTAATTCCAAAACTATATATAAACTTTTTGAAAAAAAATAGGTAAAGGAGCCCTACCAAAACCCTTCTATGATACAAATATGACTTTGATACTTAAACCAGGGAGAGTGAAAACAAAGAAAGAAAACTATAGACCCATTCCCCTAATGAAGATTTATGCAAAAATTTTAAATAAAACACTTAACAGGGAGATTACAGCAATATATCACAAAAATATGACCAACCAGGATTCATACCAGAAATATGTCTGATTTAATATTAGGAAAATTACGAGCATAATTAACTGTAACAATTTTTTAAACCACAAAGCTCATATGATTATACCAACAAATGGAGAAAAGGCTCTATACAAAATACAACACTCATTGCTATTAAAATAACAGAAAACATAGAAATAAATGGAGCTTTTCTTAAAATAAGTAGAATCTACCTAAGACCAAGAAGAAGCATTTTTTGTAACAGGAATAAGCTAGGAACCTTTCCAATAAGTTCAGGGATGAAGTAAGGATATCTACTGTTTCCACTATCATTAAAATAATACAGAAATGCTAGCAATAGTAACAAGAAAAATAAATCAAAGGAATAATCATAGACTACAAAGAAACAAAATTATCACTTTTTGCATATGATATAATAGTATACTTAGAGAAGCTTGGAGTCAACTAAAAAACTAATGAAATAATTAACAATTTTAGCAAAGTCACAGAATATAAAATAAATCCATACAAATCATCAGTTCTTCTTCATATCACCAACAAAAATTAGTCAAAAGAGATATGGAAATTCCATTTGGGAATCTACCTGCCAAGACACATGCAGGAACTATATGAACACAATTAGAAAGCACTTTTCACACAGACAGATCTAAATAACTGGAGAAAAATTAACTGCTCATGAACAGGCTGAACCAATATAATAAAAATTGTAATACTATGTAAATTAATTTAGTTATTCTGTGCTATACTAATTAAACTACCTAAGGATTACTTTAAAGAACTAGGGAAAAAAACATGATAAAATTCATTTGGAAGAACAAAAGGTCAAGAATATCAAGGGAATCAATAAAAATTAAAATGCGAAGGGAAACGTCATAATCTCAAAATATATTACAAAATGGTAAGCAGCAAAACAATTTGGTACTGGCTAAGAAATAGCGGTTGATCAAAGGCATAGATTGGGTACACAATGTACAGAAGCAAATGAGCACAGTAATCTAATGTTTGATAAACCCGAAGATCCCAGTTACTGAGAAAAGAACTCATTATGTGACAAAAACTGCTGGTAAAGCTGGAAAATAGTCTGTCAGAAACTGGACACAGACCAGCATTTCACACCATATAACAAGATAAGCCCAAATGGGTACATGATTTAGACAAAAAGATTGATATCATAAGCAAATTAGTAGAGCACAGAAAAAATTACTGATCAGATTGATGGATATCAATGAGTTCATGAACAATAAATGCTAGAGAAGTTCAGAGGAAATAAAATGGATAATATTGATTGACAGTTTTGCACAAACAAAAGCAAGACAAAATTAAAAGAAAAGCAAGAAACGGGTGGGGAGGGGAACATCAAGTCACTCTGATAAAGGTCTCATTTCTCAAATACATGGGGAAATGACAAATTTATAAAAAATAGTCATTCTCTAATTGATAAAAGTTCAAAGGCTATGAACAGGTAGCTTTCTGAGAAAGAAATCAAAGCTATAGTCACATAAAAATGCTCCAAATGACTAATAATTAGAGAAATGCACATTAAAACAACTCTGGAGTATCATCTCATACCATCAGACTGTCTGAGATGACAGGAAAGGAAAAAGACAAATGGTGGAGGGGATGTGATGAACTGTTGGTGGAGCTGTGAGCTAATCCAACCATTCTGGTTTGTTTGATTGTTAGTTTTGGGGGTTTTTTTTGTGGGGCAATGAGGGTTACATGACTTGCCCAGGGTCACAAAGCTAGTAAGTGTCAAGTGTCTGAGGCCAAATTTGAACTCAGGTCCTCCTAAATCCAGGGCCAGTGCTTTATCCACTGCACCACCTAGCTGCCCCTAATCCAATCATTCTGGAAATCAATTTAGGACTATGCCCAAAGGATTATAAAACTCTATATATTATGTCTATACCCCAAAGAGATAAAAAAAAAGGAAAACTACCCCTAGATAAAAAAGCATTAATAGCAGCTCTTTTTTAGTTGTGAATAACTGGAAACTGAGGGGATACCCATCAATTGGGGAATGGCTGAACAAGTTATGGTATATCAATGTGACGGAATGCTATTTATTATAAGAAATGACAAGGGAGGTGATTTCAGAAAAATCTGAGAAGACTTATATGAAGTGATGCAAAGTAAAGTGAGAACAAGGAAAACAATATATATAGTAAACAATATTGTTAAGATAATCAATTGTGAACAACTTAGTAACTCAGATCAATACAATGATCTGCCACAATTCCAAAGGACTGATGGTAAAGAATGCTACCTACTTCCAGAGGCAGATCGAATGAAATCAGAGTACAAATTGAAGCTTTTTTTTTCTCTTTCTTCTTTTTTTTTTTTTAAAAAGGGCTAACATAAAAACATGTTTTGCACAATTTCTCAAATTATTTCTCAAGCTTGATGTCTTGTTGATTACCATAGCACAGAGATATTCCAGACAATCCTGTGTCTCATGTCTAATTCACCACTTTACTTGCCTCATTAACATCCTGGTTCTGAATCTGCTCTATTTTGGATGATATAAAGTGCCTCTGACCCTTCAGCTCTATTGCAAATTGCTACTTACTATTTTTAACTTGTCCCTCTAGCCAAAGGCAGAAAAATAATAGGGATTTGGGTTCAAAATATTGAAGAACTTCTAATATCCAGGTAGTGAGTTCTCCATCAGTAGACAGCATCAGACAGAGGCTGGATGACATATGTCAAGGACTACTCTATTGGGAGGAGTTTGGACTAACTGGTCCCATCATATGGATGTAGAATACTTTGAGTCACAATGATTTGGATATCTCCCTCTAATGCACATTTGTAGTAGGAGGACATCCCTAACAGTAATTTTGAAAGAATGATAAATGAATCAATCAATAAGCATTTATTAAGAATTTACTACGTGCTTTGTGCTGTACTAAATGCTAGAGATACCAAAAAAGGGAACAAAATCAGTTCGTGTGCTTAAAGAGGGCCTATTCTAGGGGCAGCAAGGTGGCACAGTGGATAGAGCACCAGCCCTGGAGTCAGGAGTACCTGAGTTCAAATTCGGCCTCAGACACTTAACACTTACTAGCTGTGTGACCCTGGTCAAGTCACTTAACCCCAACTGCCTCACTAAAAATAAACCAAACAAACAAACAAACCAAAAAAGAGGGCCTATTCTAAATGCTGGATGAATACCAACTAATGAGTGACAAATAAAACATGGTGGATACACTAATACAGTGTTAGTGGAGTTCTGAATTGGTCCAGTCACTCTGGAAAGAAATTTGGAATTATGCAAAGATAACAAAATAAATTATCCAAGCCCCTAGACTTCAAAAATTTCACTGTTGAGCAGATGCTTTAAGAAGATTACTTATAAGAAAACGATCCTGTATATATCAAAATTTTCAGAGTAACAAAGAACTTGAAACAAAATAAGATGCCCATGGATATTATTGTGTTTTTTTTAATTAACACAGAAAAGTATAGAAATATACAAATTGATCCAAAATGAAGTAGACCAGAAAATAGATTTAATTATTACAATACAAATGGAAGCAGCAACAATAGCAAATCATTTGAAACTGCTGTGAAATTATAATGCCCTAATTTGGTACCAGATAATGGAAGCACTGGTGAGATATTTTAAAAGGTTTCAAAGACTAACTTTTTCCCCTCATAACGGATTAGGTGCATTATGAAATTAGATTTTTCAAACTTTTTATCTAAAGACAGATTGCCTCTTCTATTTGCTAATGCTGAAGGCTCCAAAAGGATATAAAACTTTTGGTAAGGGTTGTTATTGTTGTTGTCCCAGGGCTTTCAAAAGTGTCACATTGTTACCTTGTATTGCTCCAATGGAGCCAAGATTAGAAGGAAAGAAGAAAATTGGGGAGTGTGTGTGTGTGGGGGGGATTTACAGTTTCTCAGATGAAGGTCTCATATCTCAAATAGAGAACTTGGTCAAATTTATATGAGTCATTCCCTGACTGATAAATGAACAGGAAACTACATATAGATATAGATATATGTGTGTAGATAATTCATATGAAAAAAGGCTCTAAATCATTACTGATTAGAGAACTGCAAATTAAAATAACTTAGAGATCTCTTACACCTATCAGATTGGCTAAAATGATAGAAGGGGAAAACTACAAATGTTGGAGGGGATGTGGAAAAATTGGAACAGTAAATACACTGTTGGTGGAACTGTGAATTGATCCAACCATTTTGGAGACCAATCTGGAATTATGCCCAAAGAGTTATTAAACTGTGTGTACCCTTTGACCCAGCAATACCACTATTAGGTCTATTTCCTAAGGTGATCAAGAAGAAAGGAAAAGAGGCTATATATTCTTTTTTTTGTGCGGGGCAATGGGAGTTAAGTGACTTGCCCAGGGTCACACAGCTAGTAAGTGTCAAGTGTCTGAGGCCGGATTTGAACTCAGGTACTCCTGAATCCAGGGCCAGTGCTTTAACCACTGAGCCACCTAGCTGCCCCAGAACCTATATATTCTAAAATATTGATAGCAGTTCTCTTTGTGGTGGCAAAGAACTGTAAATAGAGGGAGTGTCCAGCAACTGGAGAATGGCTAAAATATACATATAAATGGCTAATGTAACGATTGGAATAACGCCACCTGCTGGATACTTACTGTAGAAGAGTTCTGCCCATGAAGCGAAGGTCTTTGAGGGCAAGACCAGGAGTCTTTTCTTTGGCATCAGGAAGTGACGCGGACTAGTGGGAGGAGGAAGGAAGAGACTGGCGCTGACTCTCGGGTCTCTTTCCTCTGGACTCGGGTGGAGAGTGGGGCTAGAAATGTGCTCTCCCTTTAATAGATAGGAATCTAGGCCTTTCTCTCTCTTTACCAAATTCTTATTCTCCTTAATAAATGCTTAAAAGTCTAACTCTTGCTAAAGCTTAAAATTTATTGGCAACCACTCATTAAATAGTTTAGACAGTTTAGCTAGAATTTTAGCCCTTAACACTAAAGTTGTGGTATGTATCACAATTGAATACTATTGTGCTATTAGAAATAAGCTGGTTGATTTTAGAAAAACATGGAAAGAACGTGCTTGAAATAATGAAAAATGAAATGAACAGAACCAAGAGAACACTGTATACACTGACAGCAATACTCAAATCAACCACTAAAGACCTATGAAGGAAGGTGCTATCTATGTCCAGAGAAAGAACTGATAAATAGAAGTATGCACAGTATGCTTTTATATATGTGTGTGTACATATGTATATGTATGTTCACACATACATACACACTTAGATCTGTGTCAAATGATGGCTTTCTCTAGTATGGGGTAGGAGAGGGAGGGAGTAAAATAATAAGTGAAAAAGTACACAGCAGACAACAAAAGAAAACTCAGAAGGAAGCACATAAAAGCAGGATGATTTTGAAAAGGATGTGTAGTATTTATCACACAGTTTTTTAAAAAAAGCAAACAGTGTGAAAGGGGGATTCATGGTTTCAATATTGAATCCTTTTTTTATGTTGTGCTGTGTACATGTAAATGGGGGTTTTTTTGGTCTTTTTGTATTAGGTGCAAAATAAAAAATATTTTTAAATAAAATATTTCACCAGTGAAGCAAGACAAACTTTATTCACAAACCAATGCACTAAAAACAAAACAAAACAAAACAAAAAACCCAATGCATTAGAATCATGGATGAACACTAGATCTTTCCACCCTTTTTGAATGTTTTACTGTTACTGACTACTCAGAGACTGTCTTATTGTTAAATATATTGGCTCTACTTTAGAGTTCTTCCATTTCCATAAGGAATCAAGTCTTATCTAGCAAAGAGAATAGGCGCTTATAGAGCACTACCATGTGCCAGGCAACATGCTAAGTCTTCTTTGATAAAGATCACATTTGATTCTTACAACAACCCTGGAAGGAAGATGCTATTATTATTCCTATTTTATAGTTGAGGAAAATGAGGCAAGAAGAAGTCAAGTGACTTGCCTAGAGTCACACAGCTAATAAGTGTTTGAGACCATATTTGAACTCCTAGACCAGCACTCTATGTATTATGGCACTCATTAGCAATCTCTAAGGATTCCTGAAAGACTAGAAGCAAGATAGAAAGATTTTACTGTATTTGATTTTAGGAAGTATAATTTTAAAAGACTCAATACATAAATATGTACTATATTTTAGGAATTAAATTTAGTATAAACTTTTGTTTATATATGAAAACAAAAAAAGGCATGAAAATTTAGTGTGCAATTAATACTGAAAGGGAGATTCTACTTGAGAATATCATGTAGACACATGTATGCAACTATTAAAATTCCTCTTCTATAACACAACACTATTCAAACATTTAAGGAAGACTGCCAAATCCTAATTTAATATGATCTCAGAGCTTATCTAAGAAATACTTTGAAATTCTAGGATCTAAGAATTCCTTGCAAGTCAGAGCATGCAAAACCTTCTCTCTTATATACCAAAGCTTTTCATTTAGTTTCTTTTGTGAGCTTTAAACAATTTTATTGATAGTTTTTGTTTTTACATCCTCTTCATTTCCAAATATATCCCACTCCCCACACCAGTCCAGCAAATCTTCTTGGGTCACTTGTTACCTCCTCCTGGTACTACATTATTCCAGGTAAGACATGACTTGTACTACAGACTTGGATAGAGTATGACTGAAAAGCCTCTTAAATCTGGATCCAAAATCGCTGCATCAGACTCACACTCTGGCATCACCACCTTCTGTGACATTTGCAAGTCAACTCCCTTCTAGGCTCATCTCTAGGTCATCTCTAAGGTCTAGATCTCTTCATTCTAGAGAATACTAGTGCCAACCACAGGGAAGTCTGGCCTGTGTTTGGGTGGGGGAAATGGGGCAAAAACATCACTTTCCCATATGCCACCCCCCAAAAATAGGTATGTTCAGATGATAATTCGTGGCACATATATATAATCCACAAAACCCTAAAAACTTCACATGATTCCCAATTGACCTTCTACTATTTGGTTCTTAAATTCCCTGTTAAACTGAATTTCTTCTAATGAATTAGTAGTATTATAGATTTAATTCAATGAATATTTATTAGGTATCTACTGTGGGCAATACACAGTGTTGGAGGCTAGGGGCACAAAACACAAACATGAAACAATCCTTGCCCTCAAAGAATTTATATTCTAAATAAATTACCAAAATTTTGTGGATTTTAAAATGCAGTAATTAAAATATATTTAAAAGAAAACAGGAAACATGTAACCTATCTTTGTAGTTCTACTAGTATTACATGCAAGTAATAGGAACTTAACAAATGTTCCTTAAATGAAAACATTACAAAGTTAAAAGCAATGTGAATACATTTCCTTTTTCAACCAGCAACTGTCACTTGAAAATTAATATTTGAGATTAGTACCAGGGGCTCTTTTTTATAGCAAAGACTAATGAACTAAATAAAACAAGGAGTGGGAAGGAAAATCAAGTTACTTAATATATTTCTATTTTAATTGCATTTATTTCAGAAAGAAACAATATATTTAAGTCAACTGGCTTTTTAAATTAAGAACTGAGAAAATGCTAGTCTATAAACTCAACTAAAAATACATGCACTCATACATACATATGCATACATACACACACATGCATACCATGTAAACCTTTTACTTTAATATCATGGTCATTTTAGTGCACACACACAAAGTGGAAAGGTAAGGGGAAAAGAAAGAATAGAGAGAGGTAATGAGGGAAAACAGGAAAAAAAGAGGGAGCCACATATATAGAAATAGGGAGAAATATTCATTATTTTATATTCCCATCTTGTAACATCATAGATTATTACTGCTAAAGACATGTAAAGCTATGTTACATTTTCACAAGACGCATAAATAGGATATCATTTCTTAACACTAGTAGTACAGGCTAAATGAAATTCATTCAAGTATTTTTCTTTCTTTGGGGGGGGGGGGCAATGAGAGTTAAATGACTTGCCCAGGGTCACACAACTAGTATGTATCAAGTGTCTGAGGCCGGATTTGAACTCAGGTCCTCCTGAATCCAGGGCCAGTGCTCTATCCACTATGCCACCTAGCTGCCCCCCATTCAAGCATTTCTTATCCTTATTCTAGAAAGAGAAAATATAATTGTTGCACTTTGTTGGGGTTTTTTGAGGCAATTGGGGTTAAGTGACTTGCCCGGGGTTAAAGAACTAGTAAATATCTGAGGCTGGATTCAAACTCCGGTCCTCCTGACTTCAGAGCCAGTGTTGTATCCACTGTGCCACCTAACTGCCCCTTACCCTTTTCTTAATACAATGCAATAAACATTATCAAATACCTATGATATATAAGGTGTTTTGCTAAATTCTAAAGACACAAATATGAAAAACTACATTTCCTATCTTCAAGGAACTAAAATCTAGTCAGAGGGAGGGGGAGAGGGTATGCAAATAACTACCACAAGTAAGAAAATGAAGGTCAAATAAAATAGCATGAGAGATTCAAGGAAGCTGGGCTTACTTCTAAACATGGGGATTACAGAAGTTATCAATGAAGAAGACAGCACCTGGAGTGAACAGCAGAAGTTCAAGGTTTCAAGAACAGAGGAGAGTTGTATCATTAGAATATTCAACCTTGGGGTCAAGACTGAAGAAAAGAACTGAAGCTAGAACAGTCATAGAATGGAAATTGGGGGAAATGATGATAGCAAAATGTAGGTTCAAGAGAACTAGAAGTCAAAGAACATTTTTTTTAAAGTTCATTGAAAAAAAAAAAGTTCATTGAATTGCAATCTCATAGAATCAGTCAGTAGGTATTTCAAAGCCCATCCAGTCCTACTCACATCTAAATGACATTCTTTAACAAGTGATCATATAGCTTTTCTTGAAAACCTGTAGTGAAGAGAGACCTCCTACTTCTTAGGACTGTAATTATTAAACAAAACTCTTCTTCATAATATCCTAAAATTTCCCTCTTTTGCAATTTCAACCCATTGCTGCTAGTTTTACCCTTCAGTCCCCTTGCCTCCCTCAAAATAATAATAATAATAAGAAGAAGAAGAAGAAGAAGAAGAAGAAGAAGAAGAAGAAGAAGAAACAGAAACAATTTAATTCTTCATCATGACAGTACTTCAAATACTTGACAGTCAGATGTCACCCTCATCTGGACATTTTCCAGAAATACAATATCCTTACTAAAATGTGTCAAGAGTAACTGAATACCATGCTTTATATATAGTCTGACTATGGCAGAATTTAGGAGATCTATCATCTCCTTAATCCTGGATATTATGCCTTTTTTAATGTAGTGTAAGAGTTCATTTAGCTTACTTAGTTTTCAAATCACAGCATCGACTTGTATTGCTTATAGCTCACTAAAACCTCTTGGTCTTTTTCAGATGAATAGCAGTCTAGACCCATCTTGTACTTGTAAAATTGATTTTTGGAAAGCAAGTATTAGTTTTTACATTTATCCCTATGAAATTTCATCTTACTAGATTCAGCTACCAACCATCTAGACTGACAAAATCTTTCTGGATCTAAATAGCACCTTTCCAAAGGATATGAACAGGCAGTTTTCAGACAAAGAAATCAAATCTACAATGATATGAAAAAATGCTTTAGACCACTATTGATCAGAGAAATGAAAATCAAAACAACTCTGAGGTATCACCTTATACCTATCAGAGTGGCAAATATAACAAAAAAGGGAAATATTGGATGTTGGAGGAGATGTGGGAAATCTGAGACATTAATCCACTATTGGTGAATTTGTGAAAAGATCCAACCATTCTGGAAAGCAAGTTGGAACTATGCCCAAAGGGCTATAGAATTCTGCATACCCTTTGCCCCAGAAATACCACCGCTAGGTTTATATCCCAAAAACATCCCACAAAAGAGAAAAAGACCTATTTGTACAAAACCATTTCTAGCAGCTCTTTTTGTGGTGACTAAGAATTGGAAATCAAAGGAATGCCCATCAATTAGGGAATGGCTAAACAAGATGTGGTATATGATGGTGATGGAATATTACTGTGCTATAAGAAATGACAAGCATGATGATTTCAGAAAGGCCTGGAAAGACTTATATGAACTGATGTATAGTGAAGTGGGCAGAACCAAGAGAACATTGTGCACAGTGAAAGCAATATTGTTTGATGAAGAACTGTCAATAACTTAACTATTCTCAGCAATACAATGATACAAGACAATTCCAAAGGACTAATGATGAAACATACTATCCACCTCCAAAGAAAGACCTGATATTGATTGAACACAGACTGAAGCATGCTATTTTTCACTTTCATTTTTTCCTTTTATTCAAATTTTCTCATACAAAATGACTAATATGGTAATGTTTTACATAATTGTAAATGTCTAACTTATATCTGATTGTTTATGCCTCAGGGAGGGGACAGGGGAGGGAGGGAAAGAGGGATAAAATCGGAACTCCAAACTATAAATAAAAATGTTTATTATTTTTAAAAAATAAAAAATAAATAAACAACACCTTTCAACATGTTAACTATTCCTGCTGGTTTTGGTCATCAGAAAATTGATGTTATCTAAGTCATCGATAAAAACTGAGCATCTCCCTCCTAGCTAACTTCAAACCATTAAGGACTGCTCTTTGGGTCTATTCATTCAAATAGTTCTGAATGAGCCTAAAGGTATTCTTATCCAGTCTACAAGATTATAGGAGATTCTATTAAATGCTTTGCTAAATTTAGATAGTCTATGTCTATGAGACTCCTCTAGTCTAGTAACCTTATCAAAAAAGGAAATGAGCTTCAACTGGCATGATTTGTTACTGGTGAAAACATTTTGAAACTTTATGATTAATACTTTCTTTTCTACATGTTTACTAATCATCCTTTTAATAATAAGTTTTAGTTTTTCTGACCTAGTCTTGGGTAGGAAGGTTCCTGCAAAAAAGGTAGAGAGGTAAAGAGGGACTTCTGCATCAGTGATGTGGTAGCTAAGGAATCTATCATCAACATTGACAGGGAGACCCAGAAAGGGGTTTCAAAAAAATGCAGTCTGTAAGTTCTATAGGAAATCCTTAAATTTGCTATGAAAAGGAAGTAAACTACAAAAATGCACATTGACACTAGACCTAATACTGGCTGATAAATAAGCAGGAAAAACTCCATACTGTGTCCAGGCACATTTTCCAGAGATTGAAATTAGAATAGAGATTGGCCAAACTATGTGCAATGCTTACTTAATACCTATCACCAGTTTAAAAATATGGATGTCAATGTGGATGCAAACTATATTGAACTTTCTTATTATAATAAAATTATTAAACTGCAGCATTATGTTAATGTTGACACATTCTAAAATTTTGCTAGGAATCTAAGTCAGATTCCCCAATCTGCCAACTCCACTCTCTTCCCTCAGCCTTGTGACTGAGTTTCTATGAGACTGAGTCAATGATCTTTTTGAAAATATATTCTTATACCTCAAGTTCCCTTGAATCTGCATTTTGCTATGATCTTTCTCCCTATTTCCAGCCTGTGACTATTCTAGCTTCAATTCCATTCTTCAGTCTTGACCCCAGGGTCAGTTATTCTAATGACACATCTCTCCTCTGTTCTTCCACCCTTCATCTTCTCCAGCTTGATAACTATAATACCATTATATTTCTTTTTTTTCCTAAAAGATAAATCATATAAACTAATGAATCAGGTATTCAATATTTGACTACCTCTCCCTCATTATTGTAGTTTTGGGGGGGGGTTCATGGAACAAATGATCAATAATATATTTTAAGCTAATGTAAGAAAATAAGGAAGACAGAGTAAGGCAGGAATTTGCCTGAGCTATTCCAAATTCCCCTCTGAGCAATTTTAAAATAATGCCTCAAAACAAATTCTGGAGCAGTAGAATCAACAAAAAGACAGGGTGAAACAATTTTCCAACCCCAGACAACTTAGAAAGTTGACAGGAAATGTCTGTCTCACTGAGGTGAGACTATAGTTAAGTACTTCACTGGCAGGCCAAGCACAAGGCCCCTCCAGTATAAGACCCAAGCCCCCCAAGTCCTGATGCAAGCCAGCAGAAGGTACCACCCCAGCAAACCAGTACAAGTTTTGGGGCAACTGAATCAGCAGCAGGGACTCCTGGAGCTCTCGGACTACAAATGGTAAGGAAGCCAGATAGCTGGTCGGAAGGAGATTACAGGGGACACTTTGCTGGCACTGGGTATAGGACTCTATTGCATTGTCCAATCGGGGATCTGACTCATAGACCCAGGTCACAGTCCCAGGGTGAGCAGAGGCATTAGTACACTAGGGTGTGCAGCTGCAGGGGAGGGGTCCAGGTTGGAAAAAAGAGCTTGCGCTTGCTTATAGAACAGGGCACAGGGGAGGAGCACACCCTTCCTTAGATCATACCAGCTAGGAAGAAATAATAGCTCCCCAAAATTAACTCTGAAAACAGAAGCACAAAAAGCCTCATGATTGGGACAATGCTCTACCCCACCCCCACCCCCAACCCACCTGAGCAGCAGAGCCCAACTTTAACATAAAATTAAAAGTCAAGAAATAGGCTGGAAAATTGAGGAGGGAAAGTAACCTGGCCACAGAAAGTTACTGTGGTGATAGAGAAGATCAAAACACAAATTCAGAAGTGAGCAACAATGTCAAAACAGCTACATGTGAAGCCTCAGAGAAAAACATGAATTAGTATCAGGCCCAAAAAATAACTCCTTGAAGAGCTTAAAAGGGAAAAGAAATGAGAGTGATGCAAGAGAGTCATGAAAAAGGAGTCAAAAGCTTGGTAAAAGAAACACAAAAAGATAGCAAAAGGCGGCAAGAAAATTCACTGAAGAAAATAATTCCTCAAAAATTAGAATTGGGCAAATGGAAGCTAATGACTCTATGAGACTTCAAAAAAACAACATCTCATTGGCAAGACGACTGAGAGATAATTTAAGAATTATTGGATGACCTGAAATCCATGATTAAAAAAAAGCTGAGACCTGACCTTTCAATAAATTATTAAGGAAAATTGTCCTGATATACTAGAACTAGAGGATAAAATAGAAATTGGAAGAATTCACTGGTCATCTCCCAAAAAGATCCCAAAATATGAAAACTCCCAGGAATATTATAGGCAAATCCCAGAACTCTCAGGTCAAAAAGAAAAAAATACTGTAAGCAGACAGAAAAAAAAATTCAAATATTATGGAGCCCACAATCAGGATTACACAAGATTTAACTACTTCTACACTAAAGGACTGGAAGGTTTGGAATATGATATTCCAGAAAGCAAAGCAGCTAGTATTACAACCAAGAATAAACTCCCAGTGAAACTAAGTATAATTCATCAGGGGAAAAAATGGAAAATTAATGTAATAAAGTACTTTTAAGCATTTCTGATGAAAAGACCAGAGCTGAATAGAAAATTTGATTTTCAAATACAAGACTCAAGAGAAGCATACAATGGTAAACAGAAAAAAATATAAGGTATTGAATAAGGTTAAACTGTTTATGTTCCTACAAGGAAGATGATACTTGTAGCCCTTAGGAATTTTATTACTACTAGGACAGTTGGAAGGAGTATACATAGACAGAGGGCATGGATATGAGTTGACTAAGATGGGATGATATCCAAAAAAAACCAAAAAACAAAATTAAGAAGTGAGAAAGAGGGATACACTGGGAGAAGAGGGAAGAGAGAGGTAGAATGGAGGTAAAATGTCCCACACATAAAAGAGGCAAGAGTTATTACAGTGGAGAGGATGATGGGGGAGGGGGGAGGTGTATAGCAGGCAGTACCTAAACCTTACTCTTATTGTGTGGTAAATTTGATTTTTTTTAAAAAAGACAAGAAAACCAAATTACCAGTATCAAAAATGAAAAGAGTGAATTCACCACCAATGAAAAGGAAATTAAAGCAATTATTAGGAGCTGTTTTGCATAATTATATGCCAATAAATCTGACAATCTAAGCAAAAAAAATCAATGAATATTTACAAAAATATAAATTGTCTAGATTAACAGAAGAGGGAATAGAATAACACCTTCTTAGAAAAAGAAATTGAACAGGCAATCAATAACTTCCCCAAGAAAAGATCCCCAGGGCTAAATGGATACCCAAGTAAATTCTACCAAGCATTTAAAAAACAATTAATTCCAATACTATATAAACTATCTAGAAAAATAGGCAAAGGAGGAGTTCTACCTAATGCTTTTTATAATATAAATATAGTGCTGATACCTAAACCAGGAACATCCAAAAGACAAAAAATTATAGACCAATTTCCCTAATGAATATTAATACAAATATGTCACAAGGATCACACACTATGACCAGGTAAGATTTATACAAGAAATATGAGGCTGGTTCAATATTGAAAAAATTATCAGCATATTGACCATATCAATAACAAAATGAACAAAAACCACATGATTATCTCAATAGATGCAAAAAAAAAAGCTTTTGACAAAATGCAACAGCCATTCCTATTAAAAGCACTAGGAAAGATGGGAATAAAAGGAGCTTTCCTTAAAATGATAAGTACTATCTACCTAAAACTATCAGGAAGCATTATCTGTAATGGGATAGTTAGAAGTCTTCCTGTTAAGACAACGGGTGAAGCAAAGATGCCCATTATCATCACTATTCAATATTGTGTTAGAAATGCTCACTATAACAATGAGAAGAAAAAAGAAATTGAAGGAATCAGAATAGATCAATAAGGAAACAAAACTATCACTCTTTGCACATATGATGGTATACTTAAAGAATACTAGAGAATCAACTAAAAACTGTTTGAAATAGTTAACAACTTCAGCAAAGTTGTAGGATATAAAATAAACCCACACAAATTGTCAACATTTCTATATATTATCAACAAAGTCTAGCAGCAAGAGATAGAGAAATCCCACTTAAAATAACTATAGACAACATAAAATACTTGGGAGTCTACCTGCCAACCAAACCCAAGACTATATGAATGAACACAATTACAAATCACTTTTCATACAAATACAGTCAGATCTAAACAACTGGAAAAATATTAATTGCTCATTGGTAGGCTGAGTCAATATAATAAAAATAACAGTTCTACCTAAATTAATTTACTTATTCAATGCCATACCAATTAAACTAACACAAATTATTTTATAAAGCCTGAAAAAAACAATAACACTTCATCTGGAAGAACAAAATGTCAAGAATATCACAGGAATTAATGAAAAAATGTGAAGGAAGGTGACTTAGCCTTGCCAGATCTCAAACTGTATTATCAAGCAGTACTCATCAAAACAATCTGGTACTACCTAAGAAACAATGGTGGATCAGTGGACTAGATTAGGTACAGAACATACAGTAGTAAATGCCAAGAGTAATCTAGTATTTGGTAAACCCAAAGATCCATGTTTTTGGGACAACAACTCACTATTTGACAAAAACTGCTAGGAAAACTAGAAAATAGTTTGGCAGAAACTAGATATAGACCAACATCTCACACCATATACCAAAATAAGGTCAAAATGGGTACAATATTTAGACATAAAAGGCAATACCATGGGCAAATTAGGGGAGCATGGAATGGTTTAACTGTTAGATTTATAGACAAGAGAAGAAATTATGACCAAATAAGAGATAGAAAGCAGTACAAGAGGTAAAATGGATAATTTTCATTATATTAAATTTAAAAGGCTTTGCACAAACAAAACTAATGCAGCCAAAATTAGAAGGAAATAAGAAGGGTGGGGGTGGGGGGGATTTGACAGCAAATGTCTCTGATAAAGACCTTATTTCTCAAATTTGTAAGAATAGAAGTCATTCTCAAATTGATAAATGGTCAAAGGATATGAAAGGCAGTTTTCAGATGAAATCAAAGTTATGTATGAAAGCATATGGGGAAATGCTCTAAATCACTATTTTAAAATTTTTATTAAAAATTTTTTTGCAGGGCAATGAGGATTAAGTGACTTGCCCAGGGTCACACAGCTAGTAAGTGTCCAGTGTCTGAATCCAGATTTGAACTCAGGTCCTCCTGAACCCAGGGCCAGCATTTTATCCACTGCACCACCTAGCTGCCCCCTCTAAATCACTATTGATGAGAGAAATGCAAATTAACAACTCTGAAGTTCTACCTATCAGACTGGCTAATATGACAGAAAAGGAATAAGAAAAATGTTGGAGGAATTGTGGAAAAATTGGGATACCAATGCACTGTTGGTGGAATTATGAACTGATCCAACCACTCTAAAGAGCAATTTGGAACACCCAAAGGGCTATAAAACTGTGTATACTCAGCAATACTACTACTAGGTCTGTATCCCAAAGAATTAAAAAAAAAAAGGAAAAGGACTTATTTGTACAAAAATATTTATAGCAGCTCTTTTTGTGGTTGCAAAGAACTGGAAATTAAGGGAATGTCCATCAACTGGGGAATGGCTGAATAAGATGTGGTATGTGATTGTGACGGAATATTATTGTGCTATAAGAAATGATGAGCAGGATGATTTCAGAAAAACCTGGAAAGATGTGAACTAATGCAGAGTGAAGTAAGCAGAACCAGGAGAACACTGTACATAGTAACAGCAATTATTGTACAATGATCAACTGAATGACTTAGCTATTCTCAGTGATACAATGATCCAAGACAATTCCAAAGGACTCATGATGAAAAATGTCATCCACCTTCATAGAAAGGACTGATGGAGTCTAAATGAAGATTGAAGCATATTATTTTTTTATTCATTTTTTGTAGAGGGGTTTTTTGCCTGTGTTTTCTTTCACAACATGACTAATAAGGAAATATGTTTTGCATGACTGCACATATATAACATATCAAATTGCTTACCATCCCAGGGAGTTGGGAGGAGAGGGAAAGAATTTGGAACCCCCAAAATTTTTAAATGAATGTTTAAAAGTGTTTTTATATGCAAATGGGAAAAATAATATATGTATATGTATGTGTACATATATATAAATGTATCTTTAATATGCAAATATATATGTATAATGTATGTATTCACACATTTGTAAATATATTGCATGTGTGTGTGTGTGTGTATGTGTGTGAAGGTATCTCTCTCATTAGTATGTGGTTGTTTGTGTTGTTGTCTCCCCCATTAGACTATGAGCTTCTTGAGAAAAGAGACTTTTTTGTGAGTTTAGTATAGTACCTGGCACATAGTAGACACTTAATAAATACTTATGTCTTGTTGGAAAAAAAGAAAATGAGATGAAAGTCAGGGGAGAAAAGAGGAAGAGAATTAATAATATAATGAATTTAATTTAAAATGCTGATATGCTAATTTTTCATAAACAAGAAAGAAACCCCTAAGTGAACTAAATTCTGGATTACCTAAACCCAGATTTTAGCCTGAGTACTAGTCAGTAACCTTGGTCAAGATATAAAATAGTCAGATTGGATCATATTTGGGGTAAGATTAAGATCTTCGTCATGAAATAACATAAAACACAAGCGAATATCTAAGGGTGGAAAAAATCCACTTACATACAATTTTTTTATTATTGCCAAAACAAATTGTTGTTTTTTCCTTTTAGTAGAAGCTGAATAATATAGGAAAGCAAATAGAATTTATACATACCCAATTTTACTAGGTAGACAATGTAAATACAAGGGCATACTATTTTTTTTACCATCTAAAAGATACAAAAATGTTGATCTAATTTAGAAATAAGTTTGCTATAACATCCTAATTATTGAAGTGAATGTGTATCATTGCTGGGTACCAAAAAAATTGCTAAATATACAAAACAATTTCACACTTACACCATAACACTTTTCCTAATGGGCATCTCATCCAAATCTTCATCTGAGCTGCTGTCAGTTGCATCAGAATCTAAACCCTCTTCAACATGAGACAACAACCCTGCAGCCGATAGAGCAAACTTCTGAATTTCTGCAATGGAGCACCTCGCAGAACCATTTTTTGTATCTTTCCACAAATCATTCTCTGAATTAGATAAGCAGACTTCTGATTTCATGTCAGTGCATCTGTGGAAACTATTGTCTAGAATTCTGGCAGGTTCATGAAAGATCCTCATTCTTTGGGACTGATGTTTCATAGAGACTTTCATCTGCTGACCATAGTGTTCAACAACATGTTTTGCCAGTAGCATCTGCAAATGTTTCTGAGTTCTTTTGGCCTGGCTAAGGAGAATTTTTTGTTTGCTTACACAATGAAGTAAACGAGCATTCACTTCTTCTTCTTTCTCAGTAGCAGGAGAGCTAAGAAGTACATTCGAGTTCCCAGGCCAAACTTTCTTTTGAGCACACTGCAAAAAACTCTTTTTACTCTCAGCACCAGAAGCTTTATCCAAAAGACCATTCTTTTGGTACCATTTACAGTTTTGAAGCTCCACATTTTCTACACTATTGACTTTCGTTACATTGGAATCCAAAACACTTGGCAAAGCAGTCACACACTGGCTTGTGGTTTCTGATAAAGGTTCCTTTTTGATGAACTCTTCAGAATTAGGAGGACAAATTCTATTGAGCCTAATGCTGGTGCCATTCCTCAGCGTATTTTTTAGCTTATTGCAATTAGGGTCCCCTAATTTCTTTTGTTTATAATTTTCACTATACATGTTTAATGAAGAATTAGAACTCATTAGAAAGACTGTCTGATAATGTTTTGAAGGCTGAGGGGAGCCAAAGTGTTTTAAATTGACAAAATTAGTATTAAGGCTAGGTTCAGGAGTTGGAAACCCCAGCATTGAGCAATTAATCTGTGTGATGGAGTCTCCCTTTAGTTTTTCTTCAACAGTTCCAGGACTTTCCATACAAAGCACTGTGTCAGACTCCATGGTTCTAGACAAAGAAGATGACAAGTGGATACCATGTCCCTTCATTTCGGCCTCTCTCAAAGCTGGGGTCATGGCGACTCCTATGGGTAATTGCAGGAAACCTGGAAATAAAATATGAAAATGAATAATAAAATATTTACACACATAGACATCAAGTTTTTTCAGTGGATTATAACTTTTCTAGATATAGCATTGTACATTTCTGACTTAAAAGAATAGAATGGAGTTCCTTCCCTTTCTAACTCACCTTTCTAACTTCCCTTTCCCCTCACCCTCAGTTTTTTCTATATTAGTGAGACTTTAAATAATTTATAAGGGTGGCAATAAGGACAAAAAGTACTGTTTCTTCTGTAAGACTGAGGCCTAAAACTCCAAATAAAGTTTTGAAAAACCTATACATCATATATGTAGTAAATACTCAAGAATATCTGAGTGCATGAATTAATAAATGCATTAAAGTTAATGTCAAGACTTTTATATTTAGACAAACTTGCATCAGATCGAAAGGAAAATTTTTCTACCTCTAAATCTACATCCTTACTTTGGATATAATCTCTAATCATACAGTTTCAATAAAGGCTAAAATTAAGTACTACATATACAAACATATATAATATATATTCCTATATATAGTGGTTTTATTCCTACATTTATCAGCATAATATTCGCTTTTCTTTTTTTATTGGCGGGGCAATGATGGTTAAGTGACTTGCCCAGGGTCACACAGCTAGTGTCAAGTGTCTGAGGCTGGATTTGAATTCAGGTCCTCCTGAATCCAGGGCTGGTGCCTTATCTACTGCACCACCTAGCTGCCCTTTAATATTCACTTTTAAAACATTTTAAATCACATGTGCCAACATCTAAAATTCCAAATATTAGCTATCTATACTAAACACAAAGACTATGAAAATAATTATAACTTAGAAACTATCAACCAATATATTTGAAACTCTCCCATTTTAAATAGTGTACATACTTTTCTAAACCATACCTAAACAAGAATTTCTTCTACCATATAACCAACAAATGGTCACCTTGCCTTTGCTTGAGGTTTTCAAATAAAATGGAACCTACCAACTACTGAAGCAGCCAGCCAATTTCACTTTCAGACAGCTCTCATTGTTAGAAAAGTTTTTATTACATCGAGCATAAATTTGCTTCTTTGCAATTTCCATCTATTTGTCCTAGTTCTGCCCTCTATGACCAAGATCTATGTGATAACCCCTTAAGTACTTGAAAGAAATTGTTATATTCCTCCTTAAATCTTTCCTTAATATCTCTTAAAAATTTCCAATTCTAAGTAGTTTTCAGACAAATAAATCAAAACTATCTATAGTAATATAAAAATGCTCTAAATCACTATTGATCAGAGAAATGCACATTAAAACAATGCTGAGATACCACCTTACACCTATCAGAATGACTGATATAACAAAAAAAGGAAAATGTTAGATGTTAGAGGGGATGTGGGAAAACTGGGATGCTAATCCACTGCTGGTGGAGTTGTGAACAGACCCAACCATTCTGAAAAGCAATTTGGAATTATGCCCAAAGGGCTATAAAACTGTGCAAACCCTGAGACCCAGAAATACCACTGCTAGGTTTATATTCCAAAGACATCCCCCAAAAGAGAAAAAGACCTATTTGTACAACACCATTTATAGCATCTCTTTTTGTGGTGGCTAAGAACTGGACATAAAAGCGATGTCCATCAATTGGGTAATGGCTAACAAGTTATGGTATATGATTATAATGAAATAGTATTGTGCTATGCTAATGACAAGAAGGATGATTTCAGAAAGGCCTGGAAAGACTTATATGAACTGATGTAAAGTGAAGTGAACAGAACCAGAATAACATTATGCACAGTGACAGCAATATTATTTGATGAAGAACTGTGAATGACTTAACTATTCTCAGCAATACAGAGAGCCAAGACAATCCCAAATGACTAATGAAGCATACTATCCACCTCCAAAGGAAGAACTGATATTTATTGAACAGACTGAAGCATGCTATTTTTCACTTTCATTTTTTTCTTTTATTCGAGTCTTATACAAAATGACTAATATGGTGATGTTTTATATAATTGCACTTAAAGGCATGTATTGTACATAATTGTACTTAAAGGCATGTATCATACATAAAGTTGTATAATATATGTGTGTATAGGATTTTACCGAATCTAGTATTTTTACAATCCCTCTACATTTGGGCTTTAAAGTATCAATAAATAAGCAAGAGGTCTAGATTTTGTTTTGAAATTAAATAGTCTAAGATACCAGTTTTCATAGAATATGTTGAGAAAGATTCTCTCCTCATGCCCTGAAATATCTGAGTTGCTTTTATTTTCTTATACTTTTAGCATATAAAATAGAGCAAAGCAAAATCTGTTTTAAAGTGCTCACAATATTATTGTTAAATATTGTTAAAATATTTAGTGCCTTAAAAATATGTTTGTATGTACATATGTATATGATCAAAGCAAAATCCAGACCTTCCTCTTATCTATTAATACTTTAGATCACCAATGCAGCAGGAGTATAAAATCATAGATTCAGTAAATTCCATCTTATGATATTACATATCCAAAAAAATTCAAATCCAAATAACAAAAGTCTTCTAAACATTTCAGCTTCTACCTTAAATGAGAAATAAATGAATGTTAATAAAATTAGCAGATTTTTTTAAAGCAACTTCCACCATGTAGAAAAAATGCTCCAAATCACAAATAATTTTTAAAATATGAATTTAAACAATTCTAAGATTCCAATTCATACCCATCAGATGACAAAAAATATATATAATCATTGAAGGGGGTGTGGAAGAATGGGTAAAAAATACACTGTTGGTGGAGGTATGATTTGGTCCAACCATTCTGTTTTTGCTTTTCTTTTGTTTTGCGGGGCAATGGGGGCTAAGTGACTTGCCCAGGGTCACACAGCTAGTAAGTGTCAAGTGTCTGAGGCCGGATTTGAACTCAGGTACTCCTGAATCCAGGGCCGGTGCTCTATCCACTGCGCCACCTAGCTGCCCCCTGGTCCAACCATTCTGGAAAGCAATATGAAAATATACCCCAAAAGATACTAAACTGTGAAAAAACATTTGATCCATCAATATCACTAGCAGGCATGGGATCCAAAGGGAACAAAGAGGGAAAGGGCCCACATACACAAAAATATTTACAGCAATTCTTTTTGTTGTATCAAAGACCTGGAAAGCCTGAGGTTGTTCATCAACCAAATATATGCGGTTTCATCTAAAATCTGATTTTTCTAGGTTTTTATAGAGGAGGTTGTTCATACTTATTTGTCAAGTTAAGAATGATCAAAACCCAACCAACTTCCAAGGTAAGTCACACAAGAGATTCAGTCTTATCTCCTATACTAGGGCAAGTAATATAATAATGGTGACAAGTTATAAAGTTCCCAAACTACCTTTTAAATTAAAGAAAGGAAGATTAAATTATGTCTAATGAAACAGCTGTTAAATGTTATTATGTTCAAATTATGTTTATTTGGTATGAAGTTGGACAGATTATTCAATTCATAAAGGGATATATTATAGGGGGTACCAAAAATGCTCAATTTACACAACACACTGAAGAACCCAAAGAGTTTCTTTGGGGAAAAAAAGGTTTAGCCTTTTATGTACATTTAATTCTTGATTATTAATGTTCAAATGATGCACACACTTAAAAAAAATGGAATTCTTTTATATCAAACTGGATCTTGGAGAATCTCCCTCCAGTGTTTCCTCCAGTTCTGTGCTCTGCTATTCCAACGTTATCGCCTTTGATGAATATTTGCGTTCACTGAACATGCATCCTAGACTTGGTACTGGTCACAGAACAGGAAAAATAATAGTCCTTTCTCCCTTGAGGAGTTTAGTTTATAATAGGGGACTTCAGAACCTGAAATTCAATTCAATGCAACAAGCATTTATTTATTGAGTGTCTCCAATGTGTCAGGCATTATTTTAGGAGCTGGGGAATAAAAATGCAAAAATGAAACCCCCTTCAGGGGCTGACATTCAACCCAGGGAAACTAAATGGACACAAATAAGTAAATACAAAGTAATAGAAAAAAAAGACAGTAAAAACTGAGAGAAACATGAAAGGCCTCTTGTAAGAAGTAGTTGAGCTAAATCTTGAATAGAGGATAGAATTCCAATAGACAGAAGAGAGAGAGAACTATAGGCATAAGGGACAAATTATACAAAGGCATAGATGTGTAACACAATGTTGTTAACACGATGTCATATACTGGGAACAGCAAATCAGTGAGAACAAAGAATGTATAATGGAAAAGAATATGCAGTCAGTCTGGAAAGAGGCTAGAGTATGCTTATAAAGACTTTTAAATGCCAAAAAGAAGAATTTTTGTTTTATCCTCTAGGCAAGAGGATGCCACAGATGGTTCTTGATCAGGCAAATGATGTGGTCAGAACTGTGTTTTAGAAATATTAATTTTGCAACTGTGAAAGATGGACTGGAAAGGAAAAAGGCTAGGTGTGGAGAGACCAATTAGAAGAGTATTATAATAGTTCAAGGGAGAGATAATATGGGTGATTATGGTGTGAATAGAAAGGAGACAAATGTGATCAATGTTGCAGAGGTACAATCAACAAAATTTGGCAAGTGATAAAATACAGGGAGTGAGCCCGAAGTCAAGGATGATTCCCAGGTTACAATCCTGAGTTACTAGAAGAATGGTGATATCTTCCACAGAAATAAAGAATTCAGAAGGAAAGGTAGGTTTAGGGGAAAATATAATGAAATCTATTTTAGGCATGTTATATTTGAGCTGCCTATAAACATCTAGGTAAAACTGTTGACCAAGGAGATGGGAGTTATGAGACTGGAATACAGGGGAGAAATAGGGGAGAGGAGACATTAAAAAATAAATTATTCATTTCTATACTACTTGGAAACTGGAATAACAAGCTACAAGTTGCTTCTTCAGTATGTAAAGTGATCAGTGATTTCATGAATGTAGTTATACCCTCCACTAAAAAAGATTACACTTTCTCCTCTGATATGGGCCTAGAGATGGAACAAGCCTAGCTAAGAGAAGAAAGGCTTATCAGAGGATGAGATATCAGATGATGACTATTTTGGTTCCAGCAACCTATGAAACTAGCTATGGGTTGCTTAAGCTACAAAATATTCAAACTCCAAGTTTGCAAACTATAATAGTACTCTTTCAATGTAAAAAAAAAAAAAAGAACAAACAAGCAAGATATTGTCCACTCTGTCATCTGTACGAATGGCAAAGATCAGTGAGTATACAGATGACAATCTTTACATAACTACTTTTAACCACAGAATTCCTCAATTGCATTTGCCTAAACTAAAATTAAAGTCTTTTGCATAAGGCAAAGACAAAAAGTTTTCTGCTTTTCTGTGTAGCATTAGTAATTAACCTTAAAAAATACAAAAACTAATCTTCAAGCTGGCAATCCTGAATTGACTTTATGTATATATTTTCCTTGCAAGATTCACCCTCTTCCCTCAAAAATCAAAAGAAGTAGCCAAATACCTGAGAAGTGATAAAATGAGTGAAGTTGCATACTTCATAAAAGTCTGAAAATGACTCAAAGCTTTTTCTTTTTCACTCTGAAGTTTACTGTTACTATAAACAAAATCAAATTTGTTTAGTAAAGTATTAAAATGGTCAAATCATTGCTAGAGCCATAAATTCTATTTTTTTTTTTTTACAATTTATGCTTTTACCCAGGGAACACTCCTAATGAGCTACAAAAAGAGAATAACTTTTATTTGCAGAATTTTTGTAAACCTTTAAAAAAAACTTTTCTCTGTTGCTTCCAAAATGTTTCCATTAGTAGCTTAATCTGTAATTTTAAGAAGATTTCTAATTTTAATAAGATTTTAAAGAAATAAATGTTTTTTAGGATTTGGCATTAAATGGAATCCAACAATCTGTCTACACGGAATATTTAGCAAAACTCACACTCCACAGGTTGCTTAGAGATGGAAGAAGACACAAAATTAATATTTATTGAGTTGGACTTGATACTTAGTAACAAAACATTTATGAATCAAAGTATCTTCCTCATAAAAACTAACTGAACTTTTTGCAAACTTTCTAATATTCAAATCATACCATTCTAGAAAATCTCCCCTTAGTTTGATCATCTTAAGCCTATACATAAGATCTACTCCTGAGAAAATTCATATTAAAGGCAAATTTCAAAATCTTGCTTGCCTCATTCTAAAGCTTAATGAATCTGTGACTTTTAGATTTATATTTTTATTGTCTATTGAAGGGTTTTTAATTTTCAATCTGAAAAGTAATAATCAAATCTACTCCTTAAATATTTAAAACTCACAGAATTATAATTTGGACAATTTCAGACCACTAACATGTATAGAAAAGGATAATGAGTAATTTCAGGTAATAAAAAGGACTATCTAATAAAAAGAGAGCCAAATCACTCTCGTTAATTTTTAGAAGCTCTAAGATCCTACAGCAAGGAGAATCAATACACAGATAAATATATGTGTGTGTACACACACACACACAAATCATAGTTACCATTTTCCCTTTGATAATTTCCCTTTAATAATCAGACACACAAAAAAAGGGCAGAACACAAGAGTTAATTCACAGGCTAATAAAATAAAAGGGGAAGCATTTATGCATTTTACTGCCTTCCACAGTTGCTCAGCAGGAACATGTAAACAGTCCGACAATGTCATGTTTTCCATATTTCTTTATAGAAAAATTAGGAAAGTTTCAACTTACAGAAGTTTGCTACAGTAATTGACCTGTCCTGGATATGGTTAGCTCAGTTCTTTAAAAGTTTCTAAGTAAGAGCTTATTACTAATATAACTAAGAAATTCTTCAGCTTTAAAAAAAATACCTAAAAAGGAATTCTCTTTGAAACTAAAGGAATTCAGCTAAAGATAAAACCACTTGGGTGGTCACATAAGACATCAAACAAATTATACTTCAAGTAGAGCTCATTATTTTTCAGTTATCAATGCATGACTCACAAAACATGACTGAAGAATCAAGTTATCTACTTGATCACTAATGATGGTATGTAAACCTAGATAGGGCAAGTTTACATTTTAAAGTACACTACCAAATTAACTCAGCCATACACTTTAATCTCTCTCTTTTTTTTTTTTAAGTGAGGCAATTGGGGTTAAGTGACTTGCCCAGGGTCACACAGCTAGTAAGTGTTAAGTGTCAGAGGCCGGATTTGAACTCAGGTACTCCTGACTCCAGGGCCGGTGCCTTTTCCACTGCGCCACCCAGCTGCCCTACACTTTAATCTCAAATTAATTTTATGTGACAGAATATGTAAGGTATAGCATCAAAAAAATTACATGTGGTCCTCACAAATATGTCTAATAACCACCTGAGAATTAGGGGAGAAAGTGTAGGATTAGGCACAAAGCCACTGTTAGAACAAATAGATAACGAGAGTTAATAATAGGGGTTTTTTTTGTTTGTTTGTTTGGTTGGTTGGTTTTGGCTTTTTTGCAGGGCAATGAGGGTTAAGTGACTTGCCCAGGGTCACACAGCTAGTAAGTGTCAAGTGTGTGAGGCGGGATTTGAACTCAGGGACTCCTGAATCCAGGGCCGGTGCTTTACCACTGCACCATCTAGCTGCCCCAAATAATAGGTTTTTAAAAGCAGAAGAATTCAAAACAATTCTCCCAATAACATAATATTTAATATCTAATACTTATAACATCTAACATTATAGACGATTTAACAGCCTTGAAGTTTTCAAAGCACTTTACATATGCTATAACATTTGATCCTCATAACAACCCAATGAGATAGGTGCTATTTTTAAATCCCATTTTATTGATAAGAAAACTGAGACTGAAAGAGATTAAATGATTTTCAATTATACAGCTCATTGGTATCTGAGCCAGGAATTGAAATCAGGTCTTCCTGACTTCAGGTTTGGCATTCCATCTACTTTGCTACTGGTTTCCCAATCTAAAAAACATTCATATCCCCTTGCAGGTAAGAAGAAATGCTAGAAAACTAAGTAAAATAAAAATAATTAAGTGTAATCTATTGGTTTAGGATGAAAATTGGAAGTTCATATTACCAAACAGCATTTTATTTACTTCTGCATGGTACCTTATTTATCCCAGATGAGTGAGATAAGGTGTTCCACATAAATTAATTTTCCAAGTAACTAAAGCTTACTTTTTTAGGTAAATATTTTTTATACTTAACCATTTTTATGGAAAATTCATAAAATTTACCTACCATCCTATACAGAGTATATGAACAAAATTTAAACTTTTCTTGATGTCATTGTTAGGAATATCAATTATTATTCTGTATAAAAAAACCACTCCTGGTGTTACTAAGAAAACTGTTATTAAGATGGGTTATTATAGTTAGGGATTTTGCTGCTTGATTCTACTTCCAGTTATTCCCTTTATCACTGTTAACTGTCATTTCTCAGTGCTTTAGTCTTTACCAGCCTCAGATCCCAGCTGCTTTTAATCTACAATCCTAGTCTTTATATTTAACTTTAAAAACCATTCTAGGACTGGGCCTAAAGGTGTCTCTAGGCTTATATATATATATATATATATATATATAGAGAGAGAGAGAGAGAGAGAGAGAGAGAGAGAGAGAGAGAGAGAGAGAGAGAGAGAGAGAGAGAGAGAGAGAGAGAGAGAGTGTATATGGGGGGGCAGGTGGGTGGCACAGTGGATAGAGCACCGGCCCTGGAGTCAGGAGGACCTGAGTTCAAATCTGACCTCAGACACTTAACACTTACTAGCTGTGTGACCCTGGGCATGTCACTTAACCCCAATTGCCTCACTAAAAATAAAAAATTAAAAAAATTAAAATTAAAAATTAAAAAATAAAAATATATGGATGGATGGACTTTGTGACTTTTCTAGTGAGAGTATGTGCAGGGGCTGATTTTCTACCTCAGCTTGCTCAAGTGCTCTAGTGCCACCCCACCAGGTTCCCTAGCCCCATAAAGAGCCCCGAGCCACCCTATCCCACCCCCCCACCCCCCTGGGCAAAAGAGAGGAAACTCAGCTTAGGACCTGACCCAGTGCCTTCTCCAGATGTAGGACACACTCTAGGTGTACCTCATCCCCCACTCTCTTGAGATAAATCCAGAGCTAGTACAACAAGTAAATTTAATGTAATCCACAAGGAATAGCTCTGTATATATGTATTGAGCTGAACTGCTCAACAGCTGGATCCAACTCTAAGTTCCTAGTGCTTGGGTAAACACTTCCACCAATGCTGGCCATCATCATCTCATCATCCCTGCACCACTGAGGGTGGGACCTCCCTCCCCCCATCAACTGATAACTTCCCTAGTCCTTTGTTAACATTTTTTGAGAGGGACGCGTATCATATCTGTGAATTCATTCTTTTTTTTTTTTTTGTGAGGCAATTGGGGTTAAGTGACTTGCCCAGGGTCACACAGCTAGTAAGTGTTAAGTGTCTGAGGCAGGATTTGAACTCAGGTACTCCTGACTCCAGGGCCGGTGCTCTATCCACTGCACCACCTAGCTGCCCCTGTGAATTCATTCTTGCTGGGCATTTCTGGCATAGAAAATCCCCCCACCAAAGTAGATGGTCATCATCTCTGTAATTTACAGTCTCCAAGAGTTGCCTGAGGCACTAATGGGTTGTATGACTGGTCGATGGTCATGTAACCGGTACATATCAGAAGCAGGACTTGAACTCAGATCTTCTTAATTCTAAGAACAGCTCCCTATCCACTACACTACACTGCCTCTCCTTGTCCTATTATTTATAAATTTGTACCTCCTGCTCCACTAATAATATGTGTTTGAAAATCACTGTCTCCCAACGCATTTACCTTCCCTTCCATTTACCTTTCCTTGCTCTTTCATTCCCATTCAGCTCATCTCTACTCCTCTCAAGTCCCTTTCATCCTCCGCCCTCCCTTTCTATCATATAAAAAAACCACCTACTGTGAAGTTAACAAACTCCCCTTGCTTCTGAATGTCTTTATCTTGTACTTTGTCCTTCTTGTATCCATAAAAAGAAACCTAGCTATTCCAGAGGACACTACATTCTTGTCTACCCTCTTCAGTGCTATCTACTCCTGCCTATGTTTCCCCAAACACTGAACCTGGAGCAGCTGGTGTTTTCAGCTCCTCACTGCCTTCCTCTGACAACCACCTTTCTTTTTGAAGTTCATTCCTTCCATCTGTAGAACATAGTCTAGATCTTTATGAGTATCATCTACAAGCCACAAAGACACTCTTTTTTACCAAGAAGTTCAGTACCCAGTTCACTGTATCCTCTTGGTGGTCTATCTAGCATAACTTAAAGCTCAAAGATCATCTTCAGAAAACTAAATACCATCACTAAGAACCATGGCTAGTCAAGAAGTGGTCAGTGAATCCTCATTTGGAATAATGGCCATAATATTTGTTTCTTGGCATCTTGTCATCTAGCAGCATGTGGTGCCTATAGCCTGTCTATGTTCCATGAAGTTACTGTTTGCATCTACTGTTGACAACAACATTTCTGGATTTTGTGTACCAATCTGGCCTACAGAGCAAAGAAGGGGAGGAGCCTACCTCTTCATTACCCTAGAAATCACTGCAGTTGTTGTATACAAATCTAATATGTGAAGTGTAAGTAGCTCACAACTCAAGATAAGGGGATACTTGTGAGCTAATGATTGCTGCCAAAAGGTATGTGGATTAGTTTAATGCTTAGCCATTAGCACAGTGCCTGGCACTTAATACTTAATGATTTTTGACTGTCTGAATGATGTTGCCTTCATGGACTATTTTTCATCCAGTGACTATAAAAGGGGTAGCAATAAAGGAGGACTAAGGCACTCAATTCTCACATTGACCCAGAGGATGCTACACCCTCCCAGTAGAATAACTCTGCCATGAATCTCACTTGGAAATGCTGGGCCCAGAGGGACTGACTATATGATTGATTTGGCTTAAATACTTTTGTATCCATTTCCCTACTCAAATACTCAAATTGTTTTTACTTTATTGTCACTAAATGATTTAACATTTTTGAGATATCATGGAGGAAAAAACTACATGATATGCAACCAATTGCATATGTGGAGTGAAGGAAAATAAAAAGTTAAAGATGATACCAAGATTTCAAAATTAAGTGGCCATAAGGATAATGGAAAGACACCTTAGGTCAAAGAATAGTACCAATATGTTTCAAAATTGATCAACTATTGTGGATTGAATAAGCCTCTACTCTTCATTTTCACCAGGACTACATGGTGAATCCTTCTGGAAAGTATGTAGCAACTAAACTTGGAGTTCCAAAATTGTGCAGAACGTTTATATCAGCACCAGATCCAGTTCTAGCACCCCTATCCTGCCAGTGATTTCGGAGGCACCTTTGGGTAGAGTGGAAGATATTCCACAAACAACAGAATTCTATGAGTCTTAATACCCCACATCCAATAGATTACCACCTAAACTACTCAAGAACAAGACTGAAGAGGACTATGATTACCAACAGGCCAGAGATTCTCAGTTGAAATAAACCCAGGAGTGTTTATCTATTCCAGCCTTAATTGGGACAATTAATCCCTCCCTGCAACTCCATGTATTTTTCTTCCCAGGGCTCTACTACTACTGGTTTCTGTCCCTACTGAGATAATCCTTTTCAGTATCACTGTTACAGCTGATGGGTTTATATGAGTGAAGGGATACCTTGTAGGCACAGGATGCCCAAATCCTTTAGAGATTTTGCTTGCTGGCTCCAGGTTTAGGCACTACTGTACTATATAGAAAGTGCATAAGCTTCAAAATCCTCATATAAACAACCAAATGAAACCCAATATTGATGGAAAATAAAAGTGTAAAAAGCACATACCTTCAATAGAAAAATTTATGGCAATGGGATTAAATGACTTTGTATTTTTCAAACTAAAGATTTTAATGAAATATTATGGTTAGGGTAAGTGAATACTGTCATTGTAGACTCTTATCCTTCACATATTTCTTCTTTTAATAGAGACAGTAGAAGTTAATGACTTCCCTCTAAGACTACCTTCTATTACTCCTATACATATACAATATATATAATGCATGTTTGTGTGTATTCATAGTTTTCACACAGTTTTTTGCATATATTCCACTAAATTATAAGCTCCTTGAGAAGTAGAACTCTTTTTGCCTTTTTTTGTATCTCCAGAGCTTAGCACAGGGCCTGGAACATAGTAGATATTAAATAAATATTGTTGGCCTGAAACATTCAACAATAACAGAGAATTTAAGAAGAGCAGTGAGTTTGAGGAAGAGGGAAAATAATGATTTCTGTACTGAACATGTTGAATTTGGGATGTCAAATGACATCGAATTTGAAATATCCAAGAGAGGCAGTTGCTGATGAGGCATCTGAGCTAAAAAGAGAGACCAGGGCTGGATATATAGATATGTGAGTCATTTGCACAAAATGATACTTGAACCAATGAGAGTTGATGAGATCACCGAGACAGTGTAGAGAAGAGAGGTCTCAGAACCTCCTTTAGGTTATGCCCACAGTTATTGGACATGACATTGGTGAAGATCCAGCAAAAGAGGTCAAGAAAGAATAGTCAGACAAGTAGAACCAACATATATGAACATCATGAAAACGTAGAAAGAAGAGTTATCCAGGGGGCAGCTAGGTGGCGCAGTGGATAAAGCACTGGCCCTGGACTCAGGAGTACCTGAGTTCAAATTCAGCCTCAGACACTTGACACTAGCTGTGTGACCCTGGGCAAGTCACTTAACCCCCATTGCCCCGCAAAAAAAAAAAAAAAAAAAAAAAAGAGAGTTATCCAGGAAGAGAAAGAGGTCAGCAGAAATGTTGAGGATGAAGATTAAAGAAAAAACCATTAGTTTTGGCCAATGTTTGATGCCTAACGTAGGCTGAGGTGAGGCCTTATTCCATCAATATTCTCTCTATACTATCATCTACTATCTATCTTCCTTGCTCTTTACAAGTTATCTACAAAAACAAAACAAACAAAAAACTTCAGTCAACCTCACCATTAAAAATCCTTCCTGCCATCATTGACCTAAAGCTACCAGTTCATTATCTCATTCTTCTTTTTCACTGATGTATTCCTAGAAAGAAGGGTCTAAATTTGCTGCCTCCACTTCTTGACTTCATTTTTCAACCACTGGCTTCCAAGTGACTGACTTCCAATATGACCTCAACACTTTAGCGAAATTGCTCTCTCCAAGATTACCAGTGATCTTGTAACTGTTATATCCAGATATCAGTCCTTATTCTACTTAACTAATTCTCTACAACTTTCAACATAACAAACCACCTCCAACACCTAAATATTGTCTCTTGCCATCATTTCCATCACTATTCTTTCCAGGTTCTACTCCTACCTATCTTAATATTCTGAGATGGTGCAGTGGACAGAGCAATGGGCCTGGAATCAGAAAGCCCTAAAATCAAGTACAGCATCAGATACTTACTAGCTATATGACCCTAGTCACTTAACCTCTCTCTGCCCCAGTTTCTTCAGCTCTAAAATGGGGATAATAATTTTTATCTTCCAAAGTTGTTCTGAGGATGAAATGAAATAAAATTTGTAAAGTGCTTAGCACAGTGCCTGGAATATAATACATGCTTAATAAATGTTTGTTTCCTTCAATAATTCTCAGTCTCCTTTTAATAATTTTCTACTTTCAAATCATAAATATCTATACATGCATACCTACACACATTGCACATACATACAAGTGCCCTAATCTTTGTCCTAAATTCTACTGCAGTCTTTTTTTTAATGGGGCAATGAAGGTTAAGTGACTTGCCCAGAGTCACACAGCTAGTAAGTGTCGTGTCTGAGGTCATATTTGAACTCAGGTGCTCCTTAATCCAGGGCCCATGCTTTATCCGCTGGGCCACCTAGCTGCCCCCTCTACTGCAGTCTTGAATCAAAAGCTGCCCATTGGAGATCTCTTCTTCAAATTCACAGTGTTAAAAACAGAAATAGCTTCCCTCTCTAACCAACCCTACCACCAAACTTCTCTATTTACTTTGAGGTAAACTCCACTCCCCCTCCCCTGAAGCTAAGCAGTGAAGTGGATAGAGCACTGGACTTGGAATCAGAAATACTTACTTCATGAGTTAAAATCTAACACTTACTAGCTGTGTGACCCTGGGCAAGTCACTTAACCATGTTTGCCTCAGTTTCCTCATCTGTAAAATGAGCTGGAGAAGGAAATGGCAAAACATTCCAGTGTCTTTGCCAAGAAAACCCCAAATGGGGTCACAAAGTGTCAGACACAACTAAACAAAAACAAACTCCTTGCTCAAGCACCCAGGTGTATAAACTCAGATTAACTCTTGACTCTTCATTCTCCCCCATTTAGAAGCAACTGCCAAGTCACATCATTTCTACTTCCACAATGTCTCTCATATATCTGTCTTCTTTCTATTGACATGGCCTCTACACTAGATGAGGCAAGTCCTCAAGACCAGTACCCTGAATTCATTCAGTACTTCCCATTGGACCCCCAGATTCAGTCCTCCCTTCTCTAATTCAGTCTCCATATCTTAGCCAAAATACTAAGACACAGGTCTGATGATGTCATTTTCCTGATCAAAAACATTCCAAGCCTCTCCCATTAAAGTATTTCTGGGATAAAATACAAAGTCCTCAGCTTGTTAACATTTCAGGACTTTCAGTCTGACTCCAACCTATCTTTCCAATCTGATTTCACATTACTCCTCTTATTGAACTCTACTTTCCAGATAAACTACAATAACAGTTGTTCCTGAACTCAATATTCCATCTCCAATTCTATGCATTCACATAGGCAATCCCCCTAACTGCAATGCACTCAATCTTCCACTATACCTTGAAGATCCTTTTCTTCCTTCAAGACTCCACTGGGGTACTATTTATTCCAAGAAAACACCAGTTATTAGTGTTCTCTCCCTCCCACACCCCATATTCTGTTTGTGTTCATTTCACAAACATTTTGTATATCCCCTAGCAGGAAGTAAGCTCCCTGAGAGTAGGGACTATTTTGTTTTTGTCTTTGTGTTCACAGAATCTAGCTAGGTATGAGATCAAAAAGACACCATATGTCACAATACTTGTCCATATTCCAAACCATAGATTTTGAAGGAAATCAGTCCATCTCCCTAGAAAATTTTGTAAATTAAAATGGAGACTAAAACCTTCTTGGTATTTAAACACATAGCCTAGAAAAATTAAGTAAATACAAAACACTTTTAGGAAGGAGTATTAACAAACAGCATGATAAGGAAAAGCTTCTTCAAGAAGGTGGCATCTGAGCTGGGGATTATCAGTAATTCTCTGGCAGGAAGTTCCTGATTACAAGAGGTGGAGGTAAGGAAGAACAATACTACAGGCATGTGGAGCAGCCCTATACAAACGAATGGAAATAGAAGAGAGCTGATTTTAAAAGGACCTCAGCTACCACATAATTCAACACATATCTGAACAGGTATCCGTTCTACAATATACCCAACTTGTGGTTTTTTCTTGAAGAACTCCAAAAAAAGGACAACCCACTATCTCCTGAGGAGGACCACTTCACTTTTAAACAGCTGTACTTGTTAGGACTCAGGCTGGTGGCTACAGTGGGTAGAGCACTATCCATGGAAGTCAGAAAGACCAAAGTTCAAATCTAACATCACACATTTACTAGCTGTGTGACCCTGGGCAAGTCACTTCATTTGCTTCAGTTTCCTCATCTGTAAAAATGGAGATAATATTAGCACCCATCTCCCAAGGTTGTTGTAAGGAAAAAATAATAATATCTGTAAAGCACTTTGCAAACCCAAAAGCACTACATAAATACTAGTTATTTTTATCATAATTAACATGATTCTCAAATTTGCTTCTTTGCATCTTTTACCCATTGCTTCTGCCCTCTGGAAGCCAAAAAGAAAAAGTCTAATTCATCTTCCACATGACAGCCCTTCAAATTCTTTAATGGAGACATGTATTCTCTCTATGCTAACAATCCTCAGTTTTTCATATGATATGGACTGAAGACCCCAGTAAGGTAGAAGAAGTCAGAGGACTTTGGTTTAAGTCTCAACTCTGTCACTACATGTGTAACATTAGGCAAGTCACTTAACTTCCCCCTAGGCTTCAATTCCTTCTAAAAAATGACAGCTTTGCACTAGACAATCTCTAAGATAACTCTCCAGTTTTAGATCTGCAAGTGTTAAAGTGGTTAGAAATGAGAATACAGGGAGAAGCGATTTTCATCTTAGCATGTGTCACCTCTGAACCACAGAACAAGGGGAAGTAAGAGATAAGAGCTTGGCTGCCATAGCAGGCAGGAAGACCCTACCCTCCAGGTTCTCTGATGATGTTTGGAATTGGGGAAAAGTGAAGGGCAAAATAGCAGTAACCAGGACCTATACTATGGCTGTGGCTACAGGGAGAAAAAGAAATAAAATGAAAACTAACAAGATTTAGCTACAGAACAAATAAGTAGATCAAAGCAGAGAAAAGAAAGGTTGCTTTGTTTTAACAGAATGTATGACCAACAAATCGCATCTGAGGATTCACACTTTGTTTACAATCCTCCAGTTAGAAAGCTTTATGAAACCTACTATGAAGTGTCTACTGTATACTAAGACAAAGAGATACAAATCTAAATTGCTTGAGATCAGATACAGTGTCCTGTTTATATCTCTAAAGGTTCTAGAGAAGCCTTGAACATACAGAAGGAAGCTGAGACATATTTCCTTGTTTAATTCTTAGTCTCTTATTCAAGGATTTTTTTCCCAAAGACTTTCCCACCACAATTAGACATGCTTGATTTTTGCCCAAAATGGTTTTTTTGTTTTGTTTTACATCACTACTTTTCCTATGGTTAAAGGGGAAAGGGGACTTTGTCTTCAGGACACAGTATCTATAAATACTTCAAATTAGTTTTTTTTGTTTAAAAGCAAACATCACCCAGAAGTCAGCTGATCTATATTCCACAGGAACCTATCAAGCTACAAATGACCTAGAGAGTGAAATACCACATTCCCTTTTCTTCAAACCTTTTAAGTTCAGGGAAGACAAAAAAAGGTAATGGCTGTGATGACATTAAAGCTAAACACCACTTTGTTCATTTAATATGAATTCTTAGGCTTGTAGTAAGGGTTCTACTTTATAGAATTTGGAGCTACGAGTGATCACCTAGTCCTTTACCCTCATTTTTACAAATGAGAAAACTGAGGCACAAGAGGTGAAGCAACTTCTCCAAAGTTTCACAGGTGGTGAGCCGAACTAATTCAAACTCAAATCTCTTGACTCCAAATCCAGGAACTTTCCACCTCACCACACAACAAAGAACAAAAACTTCTACCAAAACAATGAAAGAAAGATATGTGAGAGAAGTTTTGGTATAGCCTCCCTCAGAGGCGAAGTCAGACTTATCCCTTTCCCCTCCTTGGGGGAGGGGAGGAAGCTAACTGGACTACTCTTTCCACTTCCAAATACAGTCTCAATTCCTCCAACAAGTCCAGCTCCATTCCATGCTCTTAGGAGTGTGCTAGGTTGGTCCAATTTCGGCTATGCAATTAGGAAAGTAACGTCCCAATGGAGCACATGAATTAAAGTTCAGAATATAAGACGCTTCTCTCTCTCTCTCACTCACACACTCTCTCTCTCTCTCACACACACACACACACACACACACACACACACACACACACACACACACAATCATTGCAACTATGACCACACCCTAATATATCAAAAAGGAATCCAGGAAGGTAGGAGCGAAAAGATGAGCGGGTGGTACCACGAAAGGAAAGGGGAGGAGAAAAACACCCACGTGCTCTTCCTTTTGCGCACGCGCCAGCCAAAACAAAAGAGAGGCGGGACAGACCCCTCCCCTTCCCCACGTGACCCACGGCTGGAGACCCGCCCCTAGCTCTCAGCCCCGCCCTTTTCTCTTTCCCTCCTCCCCGATCCCCTCCCCTCAGGCTCTCCCCAAGCTGTTCGGTTTTGGCCGTTTAAATTGGGCTCCGGTCCCGACCCCTCCCCGTGAGCGCGAGCTTCTGCCGGGGACTCCGTGGCTAACAGCCCCGAGGAGGCTCAGGGGTCCGTCGGTCGGGCGGTCTCCCCGCCCGCTGGCCAGCGCTCCTCCTGCCCCCCTCCGCCCGCCGCCCCTCCCCGCGCTGCGGTCCCCGGCTTCGGGCGCTCCCCGCGCCCCCCGGGAAGGCAAAGCCCTCTCCCCTCAGTCCGCCGCGGAGACCCCAGCCACTCGCCTGCTGGGGCGCCCCTGCTCCCCGCCGCCGCCGCCGCAGCACCGTCGGTCCGGCCGTGGTGGGGGCTGCTGAGGTGGTCTCTGGCCGCCCGCCGCCTGCCCGCCTCCCCCCCGCCCGGGGCGTCGCCAACTCTTCTCCACAGCTCGCCCGGGCCGCCGCCGCGGTTTAACAGTCCGCTGGCTGCCCGCAGCTCAGGACGGCTCGGGGGATGGAACCCTGCCGGGGGAGGCGGGGCCGGGCGCGGCGCCGGCCAATCGCAGCAGGGGAGGGGGCCGCACCATGCAAATTGAGGGCGGTGAGAGGTGGGGAAAGCCCCGGGAAGGAGGCGGGACCCGCAGGAAGCGTTTCGCAGCGTTCTAGGAGCCCGAATCCCGCGGTGCAGCTCCCCTGCCTTCCCTTCTCCTTCTCCTCCTCCTCCTCCTCCTCCCCCTCCCCCTCCTCCCCTGCGCATCATCCCTCGCTTATCCCATGCGCAAAAGGTCGAATAGAGTTGCTCCTTGGTCACTGCTTTAGCCCGTCGTGTCTCCCCCCTACCCCCCGCACCTGCTCACTGTAAAAAAGTCAGGTTTTCACGAAAGGCATCGCCGCTAGGAAAAAGTCAAGCTGCGGCTCGCCCGGCTGGGTGACCGGATCACCCACCTGGGACGCCGTCTCCGACGCTCACCTGGATCCCTTTCAAAAGCAGATGCCTCTTTCTCACCGTTACAAAGTCAGGGGTGTCTGAACTCGAGTTACGCCAGTCAATGCAAAAACTCCATATCCATCCCCCGACCTGCTAACAGATCCTGAAATCATCTAATTCCAGGCTCCCTGAAACAGATTCCTTCCTGGGCATGAGGCAATTAAGCTAACTAGACTCTTGTGAAACCAGGAGTCTGTCATTGGAGACTTTTAGCCTCTGGATAACAACTAGTTTGAATGATTTGAAAGTTAGTGTCAACTCGCTGCAACGCAGTCAAATTAATTAATTAATTTTTTTTTAAAAAGATGGTAAAAGGAGTAACTTGACTCCGGACATCTAATAAATCTCTCAATCTGGGTGCCTGGTTTTACACTCCATTAAACTACACTGCTGCACTTTTCCAACCCAGAAATTTTTTTTCAGGTTGATTATTCTTTCACTACGCTAAATAGGTTAACATCGAACCTGTTATTTCACTAATGCCAGGGGGCTGGTTTTTGTTTGGGGTTTTTGACCTGACCAGAAATGTCTTTGGTTAGGGAACTAGACCCAAGCAGATTGAAAACTGTTATGCATTTAATAGTCTTACAGTTGCCTCAGGCTTCGAGAGTTTAAATGATTAGTCCAGGGTCACAGAACCGGTAAGTATAAGAAGTAGAACTTAAATCCTGTTTCTCCTAGCTTCAAGGCCGGCTCTCAAGTTCCGGGAGAGTAAATTGTTTGTTCTTGTATTCCTTAGCGCTTAGTACAGAGCCTAACAAGCGATAGCTTAATAAATGCTTGTTGATTGATTGATATGTCAGACTGCCTCTTTAGGAAAGTGGAAATATACAATGCCTCCTTAAATACCAAATTACACCGAATGTACTTGAAAAAAAAATGAAGCTCATATGGACTTTAGGTTCAGGATAATAATGATCAACTGCAGTTGTCTCTACAGCTACATTAACCTAACAAACCTATGGAAAAGACACAGGGAAGGAATTTATAACAAAGGAGTCTAATACAAAAGACTGAAGGTTTATGGTAAATGGAAATGGTCGGATCACTCTATAAAGAACAGTTTGTACTTTACAATAGATATGAAAATTTTGTCTTCTTTACTTTTGGAGGGCGTTCAGACACACCCGTGATATTTTTGGTATAGGGAACTCCCTCTACAAATGCAGATTTACAACTGTTCTGTAATTTGTAATGTTAGAGCTGTGTGGAAGCATTGAGAGGTTAAGTGATTTGGCCAGGGTCACAGCCAGTATGTCCGAAATGAATTTATTGGTGAGAATAATAGCAGCCTATAAAAAAGTTATCCAAAATATTTCATCAATCACATATGGTATTGTGCAACAAGGAAAAAGTTTCCAAAAACTGATTTCTTAGAGCCAAAAATTCGGACAATGCTGGGTAGTGTGAGTAATCAATGAACAACACATTTATTTATTACCTTCTCTGTGCTAGGTACCACAAATACTTAAATCAGCACAAGGTCCCTTCCCTGTAGCAGCTTATCACCTACTTGAGCAAATAAATAAGTCGAAAAATGGTTAGTGCCAGATGAATGAGAGAAATAAAGAGTGCTATGGCCAAGGAAAGGAAATAGCATGGGTTTGTATCTGCACTAATAGACGGAATAACCAAATCGTGGATCTGTTTAAGTATTTGGGAAATAAAAAGAAAATCTCAGTTTCTAAAATATACATAAAGCAGAGCTTCCTGCTACAATAAAAGCATTTAGATCTACTCAAAATCTTGAAGGAAGGATTGGGGGAGAAATGCAGAATACCTGAAATTTGTTGACTAGTCAATAATGTGGATGTTGAAAACTGTTGTTTAGACCTAAGTATAGTCTTTCTTCCTCCTTCCCCCTAATATTTTCTGGTTCATCCCAGAAAAGCACACTGGGATTATTTATGTTTTTAAAAGCCCTTTTTGTTAACCAGCTTCTCCGCTCACTCCAGCCTCTGGAAAAGTATCTCCTCCCTCCTCAGTCTTCTTCTTAGTTATAATCATACCTCACATTTCTATAGCTCTATATTTTATGAAATGCTTTGTATACATTAACTTGATCTTCTCTACAAACCTGTGACAGAGGTATTTTAATTATTTTCTCTTTTTCATAGATGGGGAAACTGAGACTCAGAAATGTTGAGCAATTTGCCCACAGGCACAGATTAAGTGGCAGAGCTGATGCTCTGATTGCAAGTCCTATGCTTTTTCCATTACACAATGTTCCAAATTAACTTATTAGCAGTGAATATGCCAGGACTCAAAGTGAAGTCTTTGGACTCTTTAAATTTTGTGCTTTGATCCTCTTCTGATATTAAAAAAGACTTCCATAGGGGCAGATACGTGGTGAAGTGGATAAAGCACTCGCCCTGGATTCAGGAGGACCTGAGTTCAAACCCGACCTCAGACACTTGATACTTACTAGCTGTGTGACCCTGGGCGAGTCACTTAACCCTCATTGCCCTGCCCCCCCCAAAAGACTTACATAACCAGGTTTCAAAGTAAGGGAGGGGGGAGTTGGTAAATGTAAGGGGGTAAAAAGATGGTATTAGAGTGGAGAAAGGGGTCATCTAGGAATTTTTTATACAAATACCCACATATTTGACTTCTCTCCATTGCTTCTTATGTGCAATCCATCACCTAACCTTGCAAATTATTTTCTTGTTTTATAGATGTACTCCTTTTGCCTTTCACAACTACTCTGCTAAATCCAGCTTTCATCAATTTACTTCTGATTTATTTCAGTAGACCTTGGCCTGTTTCCTTTCCTCTGCTCTCTTTACTCCTTATTATTCTTAATATATCCTTGAGGGTAACTGAGCCTGTAGGTGAGTTAGGGGGGATGTCTACCCCAAGCATGTGAAGCCCTCCTGGGGGGAATGGGTGGACAAGAACAGTTTGTTTCAATGGCCATGAAGTCAGCTGAAGCACTTGCTGTGGATAGCTTAGAGGTAGGCAGACTTCAAAAATGCCAAGGTCATTCACTGCACTTCTGGCCATCACGAGTGGCCTTGATTTTTGTCTTGACACTGATTCTGAAGACTATGGAAGAGAGAGGCTGATGACTTTGTGCAACTCTGCCTCACTTATCACCCTATGATGTCATTGGTCCTCTTAGAAAATAAAAGATATTTGGTAGCTAGGTGTCGAAGTGGATAGAGCACGGGCCCTGGAGTCAGGAGTATCTGAGTTCAAATCTGGCCTCAGACACTTAACCCTTACTACCTGTGTGACCTTGGGCAACTCACTTAACCCCAATTGCCTCACCAAAAAAAAGAAAGAAAGAAAGAAAAGATGAACAACATCTTCAAGCATGTATATGGGCTATAAATATGTGTGTATATATGCATGTGTACATACATTAAAATGTGCATGTGTGTGCATGTTCATGTGTACACATATACATGCACATGCATCTATACATACACACACACACACACACACACACACACGATTAATTTTCCTCAGACAGAATCTTTTCAGGACTCAAGAAATAGGCCAGGATATAATAACACATATATCCATCACTAGTAAGGAAAGACCTTTCTATACTTCTTCCATATACTCAAAGAAGATCAACATTATTTCTCACCATTCCCACTGATGATAATTCCTAAAGAACAGGTGTGATCACATTCTCTTCTGCTCAAAAATCTCCAGTGGTTCCCTTATTGCCTCTAAGATCAGACAAACTCCTGTTAGCCATTTGAAGCCCCTCTAAATCTTGTACTAGCCCACCTTTTCCAGGCTTGTTACACCTTACTTCCCTCATTCACTCTACAATCTTGTCCAACTGACTTGCTCTCCCTCATATATGACCTTCTATCTCCTACCTTGAAGTCTAAAATGAATTTCCTCTTTACTTCCACTTCTTGGAAGCTTCCTTCAAAGTTCTATTTAATTATTTATTTGTTTTTGGGGCAATGAGGGTTAAGTGACTTGCCCAAGGTCACACAGCTAGTAAGTTTTAAGTGCCAAGTGTCTGAGGCTGGATTGGAACTCAGGTCCTCCTGAATCCTGGGCCAGTGCTTTATCTGCTGCACCACCTAACTGCCTCCCCCCCCCCACTTAAGCACCACTTTCTATATGAGACCTTTTCTGATTCCCTAACTAGTATTACTATATCCTGATAGTACTCTATTTCCTTAAACATGTCTGTATCTGGAGCACTTAGCACCATGGTAAGTAGGTGTTTAATACATACAGACAACTGGTGGAACTGTGGATAGAGCACTGGGCCTGGAGTCAGGGAGAGAGACCTAAATTCAAATCTGGCTACAGATACTTTGCATCTTTGTGATCCTGGGCCAGTCACTTAACCTCTGTCTTTGTTTCCTCAACTGTAAAATTGGAAGAATAATAGCACCTACTTTGGAAGTGAAGATTAAGTGAGATGATATTTGTAAAGTGCTTAATGCAGTGCCTGGCACACAGTGAATGCTATAGTGAATCAATGCATCTTCTCTTTCCTTCCTCTCCCCACCTAATAAATGCTTGTAGACTATATGAGCTTATTGTTTCTAGATAAGATGCAAGTTCCTTAAGGAAAAGGTCCATTTCATTTTTGTCTTTGTTTTTACTAGTGCTTAGGATAGTGCCTGGTGCTCAACAAATGTTTGCTAATTGATTGATCATCCCTTGCTTGTTTCTACCTGTCTTTACATATTACCTACTTTATCTTCCCATTCATATTTCTGAGAAAACCACGATTTTACTTATATTTGCCTAAGAGATTATCTCAAAACTCACATCCACTTAGAAGGGCTATTTATAACCCTACTACCCTCTTTCCACTCTACTCCAGAACTTTAAATTTATTTATTTTTTTAGTGAGGCAATTGGGGTTAAATGACTTGCCCAGGGTCACACAGCTAGTAAGTGTTAAGTGTCTGAGGCTGGATTTGAACTCAGGTACTCCTGACTCCAGGGCTGGTGCTCTATCCACTGCGCCACCTAGCTGCCCCATACTCCAGAACTTTAACTACAGATTAGTCTTTATCTTCATAGTTGATATGCATAAATCTGTTTTAGTGTATTAAATTAATAAACAGTGTATGATAACCAGTATCTGAAACTGTTCCTGCTAGTTGCCATGTTTCTCCAATTCATGTTAATAAAATAAACTGTTATGCTTTTCTTTGCTGATTGTTTTACTTTATCCTCTTCTTTATTCTTCCAGCCAAAAGGAGAGAGGGTGGGGTGGGGGAGGGGGAGGAGAGAAGAGAGGAATTACGCTTAAAGAAACAGTACACCTTTATTTTCAGTGCCAGAACACAGCATTACATTTCTACCACAACCTTACTACCTATTATTTCTAGGAATAGACTAATATGTAAAAAGCTATAGCTATAAGGACTAAGGTATGATTATACAGTAATAAGACTAATTTTGCCTTTCCGGAAGGGGTAGGAGGAGGGAGGGAAAGAGAGATAGAGACAGACAGAGACACAGACAGAGAAACACAGAGACAGAGAGACAGAGACACACAGAGACAGAGTGGAGGGACTGGGATTGGGAAAATCTCTGCTGATCATAATTATGCTGCCTCTCTTCAAAAACTTGTTTGATTCAGGGGAATACCATCTAGAATCAGTTAACAAACCAAACCGGAAAATCAATATCTTGCTATTTTATAGAGCAGTCAAAATTTGGGTATGAACAAAATAATGAAATAAAGTAAAACCTACCTTCAAAAATTTGCTGCCTGAAACACAAAGTAGTGTTCCAAAGAGTATGAAATTAATTGTTAGAAAAAGTAGAGTGAACATCATTAGGAAAAATTATTCTCAATATGGCATGTCTTTAAGGCAATAATACTCATTTGGATGTATGAGATCTAGCATATTTTAAAAACAGTCATATCAATGCATATCCACATCTCAGCAAAAAGAACTATTCAAAGCAAATGTCTTCAAAAACTTATTTTATTTTTATTGATACATTTTTTTCACCATGTTTATTTCTAATATATCCTCTTTCCCTTCACTACACAAGGAATCATCCCTTCAAAAAAAGTTTGAAAAAAAAAAAAGAAGAAAAAGGGACAGCTAGGTGGCGAAGTGGATAAAGCACTGGCTCTGGATTCAGGAGGACCTGAGTTCAAATCTGATCTCGGACACTTGACACATACTAGCTGTGTGACCCTGGGCAAGTCATTTAACCCTCATTGCCCTACGAAGAAGAAGAAGAAGAAGAAGAAGAAGAAGAAGAAGAAGAAGAAGAAGGTCAGCAAAACCAAACACCAATCAACTGTCTTAAAATATGTGAAATATCTCTCCATCTTACAATATATTATATGTCTTACAACATATTCTTAGTCTCCCATCTCTGCAATGAAGCATGGGAAATGCATTTTCTCTAAGTTTGATCACTGTAATTTTGTATTGTTTCTTTTTGCTGTTCTGTCCATTTCCATTGCCATTGTATAGTTTTCCTTCTTTTTCTTCACTGCATCTGTTTCATATGCTTTCTATGCTATAAGATTCATGTACCACAATTGGTTTCTCATTCTTCTGTCAGCAAGCATCTACTTTGTTTTCAACTCTTTATACCACCAAAAGTACTTCTATAAATATTTTGCTGTATATGGAACCTTTCTCCCTTTGACTCTCCTGGAGTATATGCCTAACAGTAGAAATTCCACTGCTTTGCATAGTGTCTCCACATATAGTGGATACTTAATAAATGCTAGTTGATTGATTGAGCCAAAGGTTATGGTCATTTAATCACTTTTTAAAGTACAATTCCAAATCAAAGCAGCTATCTTTAAAACTTCTCCCCCATCAAAAAAACAAGCAAACAAAACCCAAAACAAAAACCTGCTCATCCAGCAAGATAAGGCTTCACTGAGGTAATTAATTAACAACAGTTATTGGCACTCTTTCAAACATTTGTGAGCACAGTACTTGACATAAGTATTACTCTGATTTATTAGGAATTTATTTTGTTGTGACGCCTTAGGGAATTTTTCTTCCTGTAGAAACATATCTCTGAAATTATGGAAATCAAAGGAAAAATTATTTAACCTGCATTTCCCACCAGGCTTCTGTTACACATACCTCTGAATCACTTTTCAGGTGCAGATTACCTTGGAAGGGGCTTTCAGCTGTTTCTTGTAAGTGGGTGGATGTGTGTTCAGTCTTTCTAATTAGTCTATAAACTTTTCTAGGACAGTGATGCTGCCTTCTTAGTGTAGTGCTTTTGGGGTGTTGTTTTATTTTGTTTTTTTTAAAGGTACATCTCAGTGGCACAGTGGATATAATGCTGGACCTGATGTAAGAAAGACCAGAATTCAAATCCATCCTCAGATATTTACTAACTATGTAACCCTTGCAGGTTGATTTACTTCTATCTAACTTAGTTTCATCATCTGAAAAATGGGGATAATAATAGTACCTACATCTCAGGGTAGTTGTGAGAATAAAGTAAAATAATATTTGTAAAGTATTTTGGAAACATCAAAGTAATAAATAAATGCTATTGGACAGCTAGGTGTTACCATGGATAAAGCACCAGCCCTGGATTCAGGAGGACCTGAGTTCAAAGCTGACCTCAGACACTTGACACTTACTAGCTGTGTGAGCCTGGGCAAGTCACTTAACCCCCATTGCTCGGCAAAAACAAACAAACAAACAAATGCTATCATTATTGTTGTCATTATTATCACTTAAAACACATGAAGTCTGTACTCAATAAATGTTGGTATGTTGTATTTCAAAAGTAGAGGAAGCTTGTCCTTGAATTGAGGTAAATTGCCATATGGGACTAGGATTTGTATATAGGTTTCAACTGGCAAATTAAGGAGATAAGATAATTCATCTCTAGGCACTACCTCTTCTGTAAAGCAGAGTTCACAACCTTTTTCTTTTTATTATTCAAGACACACCATTCTTACATTTCAATTCCTATATTTGCCACAGCACATTTGAGGAGGCAGAAAAAAATGTCCAGGGAACTGAGGCAGGCCTTCCTTTGAAAAAAATTACACTTGACTATGCAAGCAGAGATAGAAAATGAAGAAGACAGAAACAATAGGGATGGAAAGACAAAGACAGAGAGAGACCAAGAAAGAAAGTATGTAGGAACTATAATATACCTAGTAGTAATGGTAACCATCTAGGGTGGAACCCAGACTTTTTTTTTTTTTGGTGGGGCAATGAGGGTTAAGTGACTTGCCCAGGGTCATACAGCTAGTAAGTGTCAAGTGTCTGAGGCTGGATTTGAACTCAGGTCCTCCTGAATCCAGGGCCAGTGCTTTATCCACTGTGCCACCTAGCTTCTCCCCAGAACTATAATATAACTGAACTGTGCAAGAAGAAAATTAACTCTTTTTAGAACAACTGTTCCAAACCTTTTCTTTTGTTCTTTCATACCCTACTAAATTGTGTCCCTCACTTTACTTACTGATAACTGATAACCTAGCCTTCTAACTTACTGGAAAGAATGAAGGCATCAACTGGAATCATTACTCAATTCTTCTCAGTATCATCACTTTTGGCGGGGGGGGCAATGAGGGTTAAGTGACTTGCCCAGGGTCACACAGCTAGTAAGTGTCAAGTGTCTGAGGTCATATTTGAACTCAGTTCCTCCTGAATCCAGGGCGAGTGCTTTATCCATCGCGCCACCTAGCTGCCCCCAGTATCATCACTTTTGATGTCCTTCTAATCACAAAAGTTGCCTTTGGCCAACATCCTACCATTCTAGAAAGCAATTTGGAATGGTTATAACATTAAGTTAGATAGACTAAGACATTTAATGTTATGACAAGAATTATTAAAGCACAAACAAAATGGATAAAAATTAGATGTGATATTCCTTTAATTAAGAAAAAACCTGAGTTGAAAAAGAGGGCTCAAAATCATAGGAATCATTAACTTTTAAGAAAAAATCATAAAGAAACAAAAAAGACTTAATACTATATTTCAGGAAATCATAGAAGAAAAGTTTCAGAAGTATTGGAACTAAAATGGAATGTGCAAGTTGACAGACTCTATATGATGCAACCAAAGAAGAAACTGACATTTAACTCACCCAGAAATACTATGGTCATGTTCCAGTTTTCCCAGCTAAAAGACAAAATATTGTAAGTGGTAAGAAATAGAAATATCGGGGCAGCTAGATGGTGCAGTGGTTAAAGCACTGGCCCTGGATTCAGGAGTACCTGAGTTCAAATCCGGCCTCAGACACTTGACACTTACTAGCTGTGTGACCCTGGGCAAGTCACTTAACCCCCATTGCCTGCAAAAAAAAAAAAAAAAAAGAAATAGAAATATCTTGTACCAAGGAACTCAATGCAGAAATATACAAGACTCTTTACTGTGGAAAATGAAAGAAAATACCACAATATGATATAACAAAAAAGCACAGAATAATGGCTTACAAAGTAGTGACAGCTGACGTTTACATGGAGCTTTAAAAGGTTTGCAAAGAGCTTTTTGTGAATTGTATAATTTATCCTGTAACATTGGGCATAATGCTACAGGTCAAAAAGAGTTTTGATGACTTTCAAGTGTTCCTTTTAAGAAAATCAGATATGAGCAATCATTGAAATATAAGCACAATGAGAAAAAAGTAGAAAAGTATTGAAAGCCTCAAAATTCAAAAGGCATTTATTAAGCCCTTCCTATATGCCAGGCATTATACTAAGTACTAAACATACAGAAAAAGGGGGAAAAAACAGCCCCTGCCCTTGAAGAGTTCACAATCTAATGGGAGATATAACAAGCAAGCCAAGATGTACAAACAAGTTAATACATGATAAATAGTAAATAATGTATAGAAGGAAAGCACTAGAATGAAGAGCTTTTGGGAAAGACTTCCTATAGAAGGTAGGATTTTAGTTGGGACTCGAAGGAAATCAGGGTAGCCAGGAAGCCAAGCTCAAGAGGACTAGATGATGACAGTACTGCCTACACACTGAAAGGAGGTGGTGCAATGGATAGAGAGCACTGGCCCTGGAGTCAGGAGGACCTGAGTTCAAATCCAGCCTCAGCCACTTGATACTTAACTAGCTATGTGACCCTGGGCAAATAACTTAACCCCAACCCCCACACACACACACACACAAAGAAAAGAAAGGAAAAGACCATCATCCCTTAGAAGTCTAGGAATGTCTAGGAATCATTGAGGAAACAGTCAAGTTCTGGGCTTGGATGTTCAAAAAATGAATACCCTAGTAAAGGACAGAAGAGAGGAAGAAAGGGACTTTGAATTTCTCATCAAGGGTAGGTAGGTGCATTCTTACAATCTGAGTTATCCTCTCCATATGAGATAACATTTGTAAAGCACTTAGCACAGTAATCAGTTTGTAAAAGGTGCTTAAAATATGTTTATTTCCTTTCTTCTTCCACTCCCTTACTTATCTTAGATAGCAACTCCTTATTAGCTATTTATCATTAATAATGGGAATATTTAGGGGACCTCGCTGGGAATTTATAAGCAATTAACCTTCCATTTGGACTCTAACCAACATATCCTATGTAACATGGAGAATATAATTGTCAGTATTTATCTCCTTGTTTTATTTTTAGCTTTATATCGATAATCAGAAGTTCACTGAACAAAGATATCTCTGGTTACATGAATCAAAGAAATTTTGTGATCTTAAAATATGTGTAGGCAAAACCTTGTTGGAGGACATTCTTAAACCTTACAATTTGCTCTACTAAATCAAATGCTTTTTTGTAAACCACAAACAACAAACATGGTGAGATTTTGTGATCTCTATACTTTTCAATTAACTGTATATCCCTGAAAATGTGTTCTGCTGGAGAAACTTGTCTATGAAAGGCTACCTATTTTATTTTCATATTTTTATTGGATACTTTTGAAACACATAGAGATCTTTTTAATATTGATTTTATAGAGATGAGAAAATAGCCATGTTGGTAGATAGTTGCTAAAGTCTTTTTAGTCCCTTGGGAGGGAAGTGGAAATAGTAATACTATCTGTGATTTTTCCATTAGTTTGCTATTTCTCTTTGAGATATCTTTAAGATCAGCTGGGTATGGTGACATATGCTTGTTATTCTATCTACTGGGTAAGCTGAGACTGGTAGATCTCTTGAGCTCAGGAGTCTTGAGCTGTGGTAGCCTAAGCTGAACTGCACTAAACTCAGCTTTAATATGGTGAGTTCCAGGGAATGAGGGGCCAACAAGTTGGAAATGGAACAAGTAAAGTTCCCATATGAAACAGACTGGCCCTGGGCCTACAAGTACACCCTGCACTTCCAGCCTGGATGATATAGGGATATTCAGGCTTTAAAAAAAAAAAAAATCCCCCCCCCCCCCAAATCAATCCCTGAGTACTTTTTTTTTCAGGGCAATGAGGGCTAAGTGACTTGCCCAGGATCACATAGCTAGTAAGTGTCAAGTGACTGAATTTGAACTCAGTTCCGCCTGAATCCAGGGCTGGTGCTTTATCCACTGAGCCACCTAGCTGCCCCCATGAGTACTTTTAAAATTTTGTTGCCTCTAGCAGGATTTCTTCTGAATGTATTTAGTCAAGTTCATCTATTCTTCCTGTGGTAAAAATTATTGGAGTTTAGCTGACTCATTTGGGAGGGGCCACACCTGGACCACCCTGAAGTTATGTATGCTATTGAGGTCAGAAGGAGAAACCTCTCCATAGGCAGTTTTTGAAGGACCTCCCCTTTTGGGGGAGGAAGATTGAATGCTCCCTGAGGGGAGGCTGAGGCACTTCCAGATGCTAGCTATCTCTTCTCTGCAACCGCAGACATCCCAGGTGTGGTGGGTGAACACAAATTCCTTTGAATTAGCTTAATTGGAAATGACCTGGGGATGGTTAGAGCTAGGAGAATTTATCTGTATTTCTTTTTTCCTACTTCCTTATCTTTGACTTTTATTAATTTCACCTTTGTTGTTTAATTAATTCCTAAGTAATAAAATCTGATCTTATTGTGGAAAAGAAGCTGAAAGGCTCCTTTCTTATTGGCCTGGGAGAAATATCTAAAAGGGCAGTTCGGAGGGGAGGGAGCTTTGAACATAGAGTTCCCTCATTATTTCTGGGACCCCAATATTTCGGCGAGTCACCCAATTAAAGTTCCATATATTAGATTTGGCCCTCACATTCCTAAATTAATCTTAAATCCATTCCATCCCCTTGCTGTATGCCAAGTTTTCTGAGCTTTTCCTCTTTACTGACCTTTTCCTGTCTTTGGTTTTTTGCTGTTTTGTAAAGCAAAATTGCTCTTAATATCATATCATTCTTCTCTATAATGTTTCATGAATGATCTCACATTTTTACCTGGTACTGTCTTTGCCTTGTCTCTTTAACATGCAAGAAAATTGTATCAGTTAACAGAGATGATTTCGGCTCCCTTTGTGCTTCCTTATGATGATCATCAGATTAAATGTCATTACATTTATGCACTTTCCATTTTTGAGAGTATGCAGCATATTTGAAAAGGTTGGGTTAGAACTGTTGTAATTGCATGCAGTACCATCTCATCTTTATCCTTTCTTCTAATTTGGTATTGTTTTTGACTTTTGCTATAATGAATTAATAGTCTGTACAGTTGACAATTCATTCAGAAATGACTCCTACAGCAGTAATTGTAATTTCCTATTTATATATATTCCATGCTTCCCATGTTCAATATCTTCTCTCTATTCAGGATATACAAATCTGAGACTTTTGAGAAGATTCTAGACTTTGGTCACTTTAATTTCTTAATCCCATATTATTAAATATATTTTAAAAACATTTTATCTTGCTCTTTTGCATTGAAGCTACAGTAGGTCAAATTATATGTTGATTTAGAGGAAAGGATCTTATCAGGTATTTAAAAGAATTTCTCTGTAGAGTTGAATCAATCTGGAGGAGCCATCCCATGCAGAATACTCAAAGTCATCACATTTAAGCTTTGGGCCACATGTGACTCTAGACAATAAGGCTTTTTACTTTGACATGATGAAGGGTCCTTCCATTGGCTACAGAACCAGAAGAGTTGATGACTCAGTGAATAAATGAAAGGGAGAAACATTATCCTTGGTCTCCCTCTCTCTTTCCAGCTAAGAATTGTTTAAGCATTGTTTTGGGTTATTTCTTGAGAATGGTAAGAGAAGGGACAGATTGCCCTAACTTCCAAGTCTAGCCTTTCTGGGCTATAAACATATGGTACCAAATCTAATGTTCTGCCTAGGACATCAAACCTGAGTCTGGGTATGAACCGCCTCCTTTATGATGGTTCTTTCTTGATCTTACCATATATACCCCAAGAGTATGTGTCTATGATTGGAGGTCACCATGTAAATGCAAGAGGTCCAGAGGTCCTGGGTCCTCATTATGTGAGAGCTGAATGGTGTCGAATTACTCTAGAGCTCTTGAAAAAACATTTAATATTACTTTTGTGTGTAAGACTAAATTAACTATTTAATATCTGGTTCATATCAAAAATAGTACTATTGGGGGGAAAATTTAGAAGTGAGCCATAACCTAAGCCAGTGCTTCACATTTAGTGGTTTTTAAACCCCTGGCCAAGGATTTGTGCTAAAAATTCTTTAATGGTACTTAACTCAATAAATAATTGCTCAGTTATGTTATATTCAAGACATGGAAGCTATATTTTGACAAGCCTGTTGACGTTTTTTGGTTTTTGTTTTGTTTTGCAGGGCAATGGGGGTTAAGTGACTTGACCAGGGTCACACAGCTAGTAAGTGTCAAGTGTCTGAGGTCGGATTTGAACTCAGGTCCTCCTGAATCCAGGGCCAGTTCTTTATCCACTGCGACACCTAGCGGCCCCCCTTGACGGTTTTTAAGTAGAAAAAACAAGATTTGAAAACATAATATTTATTCATTTGTTTCTATGGGTAAACAAATAGAAAAGCAATTGAAGCTTCATATTTGGTAAGTTAGCAAAATGTAAAAAAAAATGGTGAAACTTACCCTATTGCAGAAAAGTTAACTTTGCCATATGCCAAAACAATTACTAAATTGTATTTTTGGAGATGAGTATTTTGGAAATTTAATAATGTAGAGATGATACCCATTTCTAGCAATATGGTACTTCATCAGATAAATTCTATGTCTGATGATGCTCAATCGGTAATTGAGTTAACGAAAGTGACAATTGTATTTAGCAAGTAGATGAAACAACTTATGTTTGTAATCTAGCAGATTTAATTATATTTATAAGATATTTGTATTATAGTAAAGTGGAAGAGAATATGCTATTTTGTCACCAGTTAATAGGATGTACAAGTGGGGAAGACGTTTTAATTTTAATTAAATATTTTAAAGTAAAACAACTCAAGTGGTCTTGTAAAATTTGCATAAATGGAATAAAATCCATGAGTGGACAATTTGCGAGCATTGTTTTGTATATTAAATTTTAAAATTAATATGAACATACTATAGACATAAAGCAACATGTATAAACAAGTTTTGGAATCAAAGAGAATGCCATAGCAACTTAGAAGTGTGTTAGATGTTTTTGTCAAAATTTATTTTATTTAAATTGAGGCCCAATCTCAATTATTTACCATTTTATCTAGAGAGAGAGTGTTCTGTTTTTCATACCCAGAGATGTTAAGTGGCTTTCCTGCTGTAGTTATTATTTGTCTACTTGAATTGAGAGAAGAGTCACTTGTCTATTTCACTAATTATCTTTTTTTTTTTTTGGCGGGGCAATGAGGTTTAAGTGACTTGCCCAGGGTCACACAGCTAGTAAGTGTCAAGTGTCTGAGACCAAATTTGAACTCAGGTCCTCCTGAATCCAGGGCCAGTGCTTTATCCACTGTGCCACCTAGCTGCCCTCACTAATTATCTTTTTCACCTGATTGAATGTACATGTGATATAACATGGCTTCAAAGATTATCATATTAATCAGACATCTTTTTATAAATTAATGAACTCCACTTATTACAGGGTGCAAATACAAGCATATTAAAGGTTCAAGACAAGTAAAAAGCATGATTAAGGAAAACTTTTGGAACCACACGACTGAGAATAGTACTTTATGCTTTGTGATGTTATACAATTTCTTATTAGAAAATGAACTATCATGGATAGAGCACCGGCCCTGGAGTCAGGAGTACCTGAGTTCAAATCCGGCCTCAGACACTTAACACACACTTACTAGCTGTGTGACCCTGGGCAAGTCACTTAACCCCAATTGCCTCACTAAAAAATAAAAAAATTATTTAAAAAAAAAAAGAAAATGAACTATCTTTGGATCAGGCTGTCAAGAAAGACATCAGTAATCGAAATTTTTTAGAAATAAATTTTAATAACTATTTTCATATCAAAATTTGTCACATCAAGGGATTTTGTACTACAAATATTAAAAAATGACAGTCATAAATTTTTGGCTAATGATAAAAAATTAATTTCTTTCTCTCAGCAAGAGGTTTTATAAAATTGTCCAACCATTCATTCTTGTAAAATTGTCCAACCATTTTCCAACACATATATGTGTGAATAAATATTTTCAATTTATTCTTTTAAATCAGAATATAGAAATAAAGTCAATGCAGGACCAAATGTAAGATTGTGCTTGTCTGGTGTTGACTCACATTTCTCAAACCTTTATTTTTCAAAAGCCTAATATCAAAATTAAATTTTTGTATGATTATTATATTATGTTAAAAATCTTTCAAGTCAAAACATGTTATTTAAAATGTTATTTATATTCAACAAACTTCATAAGATAAAGGAGCTCAATATGAAATCTTGCAGATAACCATAAGTATGTGGAGTCTTGTTGGATTACTTCCTTTAATTCTTATAGAATGTCCCACATAAGATAATCAAAATTATTTTTTATAATTTTAATATTTAGAGTTTTCACAATTATCAATAGAACAAAATTTTATATTTTATAATCATATATGAGAATCAGAGCTCTGCCCTGCGGAGAAAGCATGTGACTTGGCATCCGGAAGTTACATCTGTAGGATTGCCTGTAGTCATGTCAATCCAAGCTACCAGCCAATTAGCTTGGAGCTGTGTGTGTGGATAGCCCTGCTTCCTGTTTCACAGATGACGTCTGGGAGAAGCTGTGGAGGATTGACCTCTTTTTGTCCAGGAAATGAGCATGGTGGCAGATGGAGAATGGGGGGGAAGGAGTGGGTAGTGGTGCTTCTTAGTTGTTCAGACACCAGCTTGGTGGTGGTGAGAGATTTCACATGGGCTGCTAAGAAAGGAAATTCCTTTCTTTCTCTCTGGCTATATAGAATTAGATCTGAGGTAGGATTTCCATGCTATAAGGAATCTGTTCTCAATCTCTCTCTCTCTCTCTCTCTCTCTCTCTCTCTCTCTCTCTCTTCATTAACTTATAATATATATTTTAATAAATCTTTAAAAGCCTAAACTCTTACTGAATTTATCAGTGATTTTAGCCAGCTTCCTCCCAAGACTGGGTGGGGGGCAGATTAGAACCCACAATTTAGATTTTTAAACACATATAAAGTAAATTTTGATTTTGAGCTCTTGGGAGGACAAAATTTATTGTAGTTACTGTAGGCATTTAATTAATAAATCTTAAAAAATTATGAGAAATATATTGTTCCTCTAGTGGATCACAACACTTTTTTTGTTCCAGTTGAAAGGGGTGCTTGGAACAAAAATCACTGGGAAACATTAACCTAAACTACAGCATATGTAAATATTTTCCTTGGGCCCCAGAGTGAGGCTTTAATGAGCCAAAGAGTGTGAGAAGAGGGAGCCTATTTCCCCTTTTATTAGAGGCCAGGATTGCCAGGATTGAATGAAGTCCTAACTACATGCCTCAATACAAAACAGTGAGTAGGCACAGTACTTCAGCCCTTGTGAAACCAATAGTGGTTCCTTATCATCTTCTGCTATATTCACTGGCACATAGGCTGCAATTATCTTCATGGTAGTATCTTTGTTTACATTAATCATGAGAATTGGAAGGCAAGATGACCAAATATCCCATGAAATGACATTTTTGGTTGCCTGTCTCTGCATGATGAAATTGATACTACCAACTCTTTTATTTGTTTCAAGTAGAATCTGTGATCTTTTCCTTCCCTTAATCTACAATTTCTTAATGTTATCTTATATCAGCCTAATAGTTCTATTCATAGCAAGAATGTCCACTTTGATATAATTCAGTACCACAAGGAGTATATGAACTTCTTTATTCCTGGAAAAAGATCTCACATTTGGAACAACAAAAGTTATGTTAATGTTGTAGGTGATCTAAAGCAGTGATTTCTTAGCACTCTTTTTACCTTTTTTCTCTGCTAAGTCACCATTGCTGAAAAAGGAGAGGGGCACTAAACAAGATTCAAGGCTATTTTGTACTTTGCTTTATGAGATGCTATGGCCAAATAGTTCATCAGCTAGTGATCATACACCGAAACTCAACACATCCTAAACAGGCTCATTATTTCCCCTCTACACCTAGTCATGCTTCTGACTTCACTATTTCTACCATTGGTGTTATCATTCCCCCATGTCTCCCATGTTCAAAACCTTGGGGTTATCTTCTATTTTTCCCACTTTCTCAACTCTCAAATCCAGTAAGTTATTGAGTCCTGTCAATTCTACCTCTTTCACAATTCTCATCACCTTCCCCTCCTCCATATTCCCAATGGTTGACTGTAGGCCTTCATTACCACACTCCTGGACTTTTGCAATAGCCTCCCTCATTTGTCTTCCTGCCTCTACTTTCCTCTCTTTCCATTCCTTCATACTGATACTAGAATAATCTTTCTTATGTACAGATCTGATCATGTCCCTATTCTGCTTTTTAAAAAAAGCCAACAACTTTGCTTGGCTCCTCCTTACCCAAGGAGTAAAGGTTCAACACCTCCCATGGACTCCACAATATGACCATCAATCTCACAATACTTTACTTTTCCAGACTCATACCACTCTTTTATATAAGCTATGCTCCAACTGAGCATTGACTTGGCTCTCTCCATATGCAGTATGTTCATAGCTCTCTGTCTATATTTACCCTATTCCTTCCACCTGGAATGCCTTCTCTTTCCTCCTCTGTCTGTTGAGCTGGACTTGTATTTTGTCCTTTAAATCCCAACTGACTACCATGCATTTGTAGGAAGCCTTCTCTGATACTGCCCCCCCACCACTGGTAAATGTCTTCTCCCTCTAACATGAGACTTTTATTTTGAAGCTTTAATAAACTTAATACATGTACCTAGTTGTGTTAGTGGTTTATGCCCCTACTAAATGGTGAGCTCTTTTAAAGTAAAGATTACATTTTATTAAACTTTGAATTTCTCCTAAAACTTAGCTACAATGATCTGAAGATTAGATATCTAATAAATTATTGTTGATATGGAAAGTCTGGCTTGATACAATGTACCAATTTTGAAAGGTCTGGGGCAGTGATTTCATCCTTGTAGGGAATTCTGGTTAGCATTGCAGATCATCACCTTCTCTACAACCTATGGTTTTATAGAGTTATTTGGGGAGCAGTAAGAGATTAAGTGATTTTCCTATAGTAACACAGTCTACTATGTGTCAAAGGAAGAATATGAATATAAGTTTTCCTGACTCCAAGGCTATGGGGCCTCATAGTATTTTGAGGACCTACTCTGTGCAAGGTGTGTGAGGCACTGTTGTGGACAGGAAAAGTAGGATAAAGTTATAGAAATAGTTCCTGTCTTTAAGAAGTTCACACCGTAGTTGGGGAGACCATACATAAATACCCCCAAAACTAAATAACAATCTAATAATAAACAATTTTAGAAACTATCAGAGTTGTCTGGGAAGGAACGATGAAGGTAAATGAGTTGGGATTTGAAGGCTGGGTTGAATTTAGATAGAACAATGTGAATAAAGGTATAGATACAAAAAAGAACAAAACATTTTTAAGATGAAGGCTCTGCCAGTTTGGCTAAAATGGAAAGTTAATATTCGAGAAATGATTGTAAAGGTAGGTTGGAGTGACGTAATAAAAGACCTTGAATTTAACAATGAGTTTGAACTTCTATGGGTAATGGAGAATTAGTTAGGATTTTTTCTTTTTCTTTCTTTTTTTTTTGTGGGGCAATGAGGGTTAAGTGACTTGCCCAGGGTCACACAGCTAGTAAGTGTCAAGTGTCTGAGGTTGGATTTGAACTCATGTCCTCCTGAATCCAGGGCTGGTGCTTTATCCACTGTGCCACCTAGCTGGCCCAAGTTAGGATTTTTAAGCAAAGCAGTGACATGATGGAAAGAGTGTTTTAAGGCAATTGATATGATGGATGTTAAAGTGATATGGGTTTTCAAACTATAAGGGACTTTAATGGTCATCTAATCTAAACCTCATATTTTATAAATGAGAAAACAGGCCCACATACTTTCTTCAATCTGCTGGGATTTGAATTCAGGTTCTCTGAGGTCAGTCAGAGATTTCCCAAACTTCCTTTACCGTTGCTTCCATTCTCCCATGTTTGACAACCTGTCATACGTAAGTCCTCAGTCCCTTCATCTCATATATCCAATTAGTTGCTAAATACCATAATTTCTCCCTCTATAACTTCTTTTGTAAAGTCCCCTTTTCTCTCCACCCACAAAGCAACCACCTTTGCAGAGGCCTCTATCACCTCTCTTCTGGTCTATTTTTAGTCTGCTCTCAATCATTCTCTCTACCTTAAACCTCTCTTCCCTCCAATCCATCCTCCATAGAGCTGTCAAAGCAATTTCCTTAAAGCACAGGTTTGACTACATCAACTCCCTTCCCCCTCAAAGTCTAATGGTTCCCTATTACTTCCAGGGTGAAATATAAAGTCATTTGTTTGTCATTTAAAGCCCCTTCCTACCTTTCCAGTCTTCTTACATGACTGCTCTCTGGTACTCCATGGTCTCAGCCAGACTCACTAACTTTCAATTTCTCACACATTTCTCATATCTGTGCCTTTACAACTGGATGTAGTGTATACTCACTTCTCTCCGCTACCTCTAGGAAATCCTCTTTTCCTTCCAGACTCAGTTCAAGGGCCCCTTCTGCAGGAAGCCTTCTGTGTCCCTACAATGAATAAATAGCACCTTCCCCTTGAATATACTTTGAATTTTATACAGGTTTTGCCAAAAGCCTTAGGGTAAAAGCTTAAAGTCTATATTATGAAGAGAATGAAGACTTTTGATCTTCCTGAAAATGACGTGTAAATATTCTATTCCCTTATAAGTCAATATGTCAAGTAATTTTGGAAATATTAAAGCAGGTTTAATAAAACTGTCGAAAATTGCCTATGGTAAACATAATATTCAGTAGGACAAAGCTTTGAGGGGAAAAAACAAACATAAAAACAATACAGACAGTTATTGATTCTCATGGCTGGAATCAAATTTATGGTTATTTATTCCAAGACCAAATAAAATTTTCTCCATATAATATCTAACTAAATTACTCACTGCTTTTAGATGCAAGGGGAAAAAAAAGACTTGAAGATAGAGGGAAGTTTATGGTTACAAGCCACCCAAATAATTTCAGGCAGATTTTATGAAGCAAAATGTGATAAAAATAATGAAGAAAAATGCATATCTGACAACTGCTCAAAACATTTTTTTACATATTCCAACTGGAAAAGTAAACTTTTGAAAAAGGGTAATACATTATTTTCAACATTTATAGGGAAATCATGGGCAAAGGAAAACCAAGGTTTAGTTGTAACATTCATGTGCATTCTTCCCAATGACTCCAGAGACAAACCTTCCAAGGAGCCAAAAATATTTTTCCTAAAATAATGTAATAAAAATCTTTCACTAGAAACCATAAGCCATTATAATTTAACAAATGCTTTTCAGCAGAGCTATTTTAAATAGCACATCTGAACCAAGATGCTTCTGTATATTGCCGTTTTCAATGACACTTCAAGGAAAGAAATATTACAAATAAGGTTTTGAACAATAATTGTCATTCAGAACATTTCAATTCAAACCAAATCCACTCAAGCTTTCACCTCCCTTTGCTTATTTATATAGTGTTGCTGTCTTGCTGTCCTGGTCCTTTATGTTCTTTAGAGTATTGCACTGATTTTTTCAGGCAGTCCTGCATGAGATGCAAATTTTTACATATGCAAAACACAAAGACTAACTTTTGAAAATACATAAAGGTTACAAGGTTACAAAGTCTAAATTTCCTTTTTTTGTTTCTGACTTCCGGGCCAAAATATACCACATGATTCTATTTCTCTTTTTGGGGAGGAAGGATAAAAAATCAAAGTGGACAAGAGGAAAAAAAAGGTGGGGGAGAGGGAGGACAACTACAAAATGGTTTCAGAAGAAATGAAAATGTTCCATGGACTCCTCTCTAACAATAATCCTCATTTCTTTTAATTCCTGTTTTCCCTCTTATTTGTATGTTGTCCTCCATTAGTATGTGAGTGCCTTGAAGACATTTGCTGTATTTTTACCTTTATTGTATCATATTCCCACTGCTTAGGACAGTAATTGCTTAATAATTGTTTCTTGACTGGCACAGTAGAGGAAGTCTTGGGATTCAGTTCTTCCACACATACTGGTTGTGTTGGGCAAACCACCCAACCTCTCAGTGTCTTCATGTAGCTTTCAAGACTAAATTACAGGAAAGGTGTCAATCTGTTTCAATGGAGGGAGTTTTGATTAAAGGAAGTCAATGAAATCAAAAGTCCACATAGCACATCTATGTATCTTTGTGTGTCAAATAGTGCTTTATAGTATAATTTTGTATTCATGATGTATATAGACACATGAACCACTAATCCATTATCTTAGAAAAAATGTATACTTTCTCTTTATAAAGCTGCCATTTCTTCCTTCTGAAGTCTAAATGAGCATTTTCATATTCATTGTAGGATGTGTGCATGAAACTTCAAATGTTATGTAGAACTTGCTTTTGTATTTAAGTATATGATAAATTCAACATGTAAATTTTAAAGCTGCCCTGCTTGTCCATGATTCCTTCAGGCCTACTTTATATGCTGTCTCCTATGTTGGGGGATGGGTGAGAGGAAGGGGGTTAGAGGAGGAAGAAGAGAACCTCAGTCCTAGCCTCTTTTTCTTCCTATACCTCAAGCAAAACATATTCCCACATTGCAGCATTTCCAATACCCCTTCAGCCATCCTGACACTGGATCCTCTCTTAGAATAAAGAGAATAATTAAGCAAAACAAACTAACACATTGACCACATTTGATAGCATATGCCTCATGCCATACTTGCATACTATTACCTTCTTTCTATTAAAAGAAAGGAGACAGGGGGCGGCTAGGTGGCGCAGTGGATAGAGCACCGGCCCTGGATTCAGGAGGACCTGAGTTCAAATTCGGCCTCAGACACTTGACACTTGCTAGCTGTGTGACCCTGGGCAAGTCACTTAACCCCAATTGCCTCACCAAAAACAACAAAAAAAAAACAAACAAACAAAAAAAAAGAATAAAAGAAAGGAGACATATTTCATTATTAGTCCACTGTAGTCAAGATTAGTCATTGCACAGACCTACTTTTAGTGGTGTTATCATTATACTTATTTGAAATGCTGTTCTCTTGGTTATACTTACTTGTTTTGCATCAGTTCATACATGTCTTCCCAAATTTCCCTGAATTCCTGGGTTTTTCCCCAATTCAATAGCAACTCATTTAATTAATAGTTATATACCAATATATGGGCACCTACTTTTTTGTTACAATAAAGAATGCTAAGAATATTTTGGTATATGTAGGACCTTTCTTATCATTGTTCTCCCTGGGGATATCTGACCAGTACTGAGATTGCTAAGCTGAAAAGTGTTTTTTTTGTTGTTGTTTTTTGGTGAGGCAATTGGGGTTGTGACCTGCCCAGGGTCATACAGCTAGTGGGTGTCGTGTCTGAGGCCGGATTTGAACTCAGGTCCCCCTGACTCCAGGGCTGGTTCTCTATCCACTGCGCTACCTAGCTGACCCTGAAAGGTTTTAATAATTTAATAACTTTTAGTCACAAATTAATTTGCAGAATGATTGGCTACTTTACAGCTTCACCAATGTGTATTAATATACCAGTCATCCCACAAACTCTCCAATAGCAACTATTTCAATTTTTTATCATCTTTGACAATTTGATGCATGTGAGGACATACTGGCAGTAAAATTTAAGATTTCAAACCTTGCAAAAATGTAATGGTTATGTACCTCACTATAGCAATACACAGAAATATGGAAACCTTTCACTGCTATTAATCCTGCAGAGAGGCCAGAAAATGTACAATATAATTCACATATATGATTGTCATCTTAACTTCAGTAGTTGCTATACCCCTTCCCCCCAAAAAATCATTATGCTGCAGTGAAGCTCATGACAAGTATTTCCCAATTTAACTAGACTGGTCAGCAGATAGAGACAGAGGCAGTCCATCACTGGACCCATACTTAAAGTCTTTCAAACTTGGTAAGACCTGTCAGAACTTGTTCTATGCTGGAAGAACCTTCAAGAGCACAGGCAGGGCAAGCTTCATGAAGAGTAGGATTTGAATAATTTATGAGTTTATAACCCTAACTTAATTTACTCATTAATAAGATTGTGTAATACAAGAAGAATTTTGCAATATAAGAAATTCTTTCTAAGAATTAGTTTCTTATTCTGATATATTAGGGGAGTATCTGATACACATCTGACTGCTCAGTTAGATTGTGCAATAATAATTTTTCCAAAAAAGGTACAAATATGAATGCTATTTCAGAGTTATCCCTTATGAGTCCAATTCTGTGATGCCCAAGTCAAGAACTAAGCTTTCAAGTATAGTCCTGGTATGGGTCAAAAAAAAACCCCAATATGACAATGATATGAATGAAGGCGATGTAAAAAGGCAACAAAACTCAGGTCACATGAAATGGATAACTTTGGTACCAAAATACTAAGACAAAATATTTGTGTTAATCTATGATAAATACAAAATACAAGCATCAATCACTTTCAGGTAGTTTTGTTTAAACATTTTTGGAAATTATTTTGTAAGGAGCCTGGGTATTTGTATCTATTGTATCAAGCCAAAAATATATTAATAAAAATAATTTGATTTTAGAATTCTTAATTGTGCTTTTATAAATTTTAAGTAGGTATTCATATAACTTTTAACTGTCCTCTTAAAGATTTTACATACAGGTTTCATATCTCTCATAGCAAAGAGATACTTTTCCTACAACTTTAGCTTATCTCCAAAATATTTTAAATACAGGTTGTCATATTTTCCAGGTACATTAATTGGTTGCTTGCCAGGAGCAAGCAACTCTTTTGGTCTTTATATTGAGGCAAATCATTTACACTAGTTAAGGTTTCTTAGGAAATGGTGGGAATTTTAAGTGTCCTTTTATGTTTCCCCCTTTTTTTTTTTTTGTGAGGCAATTGGGGTTGTGACTTGCCCAGGGTCACACAGCTAGTAAGTATTAAGTGCCTGGGTCCAGATTTGAACTCAGATCCTCCTGACTCCAGGGCTGGTGCTCTATCCACTGTGCCACCTAGTTGTCCCTATGTTTCCTATTTTTAATACCATGTTTAAATAGGTCAGGTAGTTGAAGTTGTCTCAACTGCATGTTCTATCTTCCCATTTGGCATTTATTTTTATCTTTATTTTTACTCTAAAAAGTTGGTAATCTAATTTACAGAAAGCTGATTTCGAAATGGCTCCCACATCAGTAACCAGTCATTTCCTGCCTGTTAAAATATTTCATTTTATTTGTGGTATTATTGCATACTTGCAAACATTTCCAGTCTCAACTCTTTCCCTAAGAAAATAGTTATGGCAGGCATGAAGATTCCCTTTGGTCTATGACCTTTTGACCCTTTTTATTAGTTAATCTTGATCCATACTTTCCAATGCATTTTTGCTATTCTCCCCTCTGCTACCTTTGCACTGAAGTTACTGCACTAAAGTATATGTTTATTTAATGTAGAGGGTCTTTGAAACATCTCAACCACCATCTTTGTGATCAATGTTGGTGCATACAGTGCAATTATTTTCGTGGGTTATTTTTGTTGTTTGTTTGCAAATTGTTCATTATAAGTACTACAACAGAAGATGAACAAGTGTCCCATGAAAAGTTTCTTGTTTCCTTTGGAAGTATGACACAACAAATGCCATCAATTACTTTACCCATTTCTCTAAGGAGACATTGTGAGTCATCCTTCAATTTAGGTGCAACTTCCTTTCACCTGGTTTTATTTGTAGCAAGAATTTTAAAGACAGATGTGTCATTTTAAAAAATTCTCCAGCAATATGTCCACTTATTGGTTAGTGAAAAAGTCTATCCTATTCATATCTGACAAATGAATTAATGCTTATAAATAATCTGAAAACTGTGGTTCTTAATATCCTCTGATAGCATCATTGCAGAATTACAGAAAGGACCCCATGAGCTGCTATTTTTCTTTGTTTAATGGGTAGGCCACAGCTAAAGAATTTATCACCAAAAGTTCAGTCTTCTGATTACGTCAGTTTCTCTGTACTTAGCTAGAATGATCGTTGGAGAGCAGACCAGTCCATTTCCAGCATGGTAGTACTTGTTCAGAGCATGGGGCTGCTGCCACAGACTTAGAGAATCCAAGATCACTTCCGTACCAGGAAGAGGCATCAGAGTAGGCTTTTGTGGACACATTTTAGAATTTCACATTGTTTGAGGGAGCTTACATCCTAGCCTGTCAGGATCTTTTTGGGTACTGATTCTGTCATGTAATTTGCTAGCTATCCCTGCCAGAACTGTGCTGTCTGTAAATTTTATAAGATGCCATCTATGTCTTCATCCAAGTTGCTGCTGATCAAAATATTCCCTCAAAGGAAATCTAGTGATAGTCAAGAAAATATTTTGTTCGAGTCAGAAGCCACAGAGAAAGAAAATCTACCCTGGAGCATGGGGGAATGGATATGGATCTAAAATTTATATGTGTATAAATTTAGGAGACAACCAGCTTCCAATAATACCTCTTTGTCTTTCTCCCCACCCCCAACTGCTCCACCAGGTGAGAAATTAAAAAAAAAACAACCAAACAAAAAAATCAACAAAGCACAATGACAGACTGCCAGTTTAGTTTTCATGGTTAACAAAAATAATTTAAGCATTTAAAATATTTTATTTGATGTTTCACTAACATACACAAAACGTATTCTTAAATAATGTGGTTTATTTGCAAATTAAATTGTTGCATTTATTGACATTAATTATTTTATTCTGGAATAAGAGCCAATCCTTTGAGATTCATAAAATGTACCAAAGTTTTTAAAGAATGGTAAGGGAGCAAATGATAGTTCTCCTACAAATTAAAATGGAAAGGTCAATACTAAGTAAGGCCTCATCAGGCAGAGGAACTGAAGAAATTATGTGGATAATTTTAGCAAAAGTCAGTTGGAATTGTTCCAAGTTAAGTTGGACTGTATTAACTCAAACTCAAATTAGAGTCATTTTAAAATTTTAGATTAAGTTCAAATTTGAGCCATTCAGACCTCAAAATGTATTATCCTTTTTCCTTCTGAGCCTTTGTAAAATTGTATTAAAACTGGAGCCTCCCATACGAAAATTTCAGAAATTTGTATATAAAGAACTCTCCCTTAACAAAGCAATTTTTCATCTCCATACTTTGTTTCATCCTGTATTAAAAAAAATTCAAACATGTCTTCCCTTTCCAGGTTGAATTCTATCATGAAGAGATTTAAATCCAGATCAGTAGTAATTGGATTCCAGGATGGGGGCAGATGTTTACTTTTCACGTACAATCTCTCTAGCAATCAGCTCCCTCATTATTTCATTGGTTCCACCATAGATTGGCTGGACTCGGGCATCCACATATGCTCTGGGTGGGGAGGAGGAAAAAGAATGAATAACAGAAACCTTAAAAAAAGTAAATTATATAACACCAGATAATGGGTAATTATTTTAAAGTTCATGCTAGATAGTTCCCAAGAGGGAGGGAGGGGCAATATTTTTAAAAAGCTTTCTTTTGTGACATGGTTGTATTATCCTTGGATTGAAATAACTACAAAACACATATTAGTTTCTTTAGATAATCTGACAAAACATGAACTATTACACATAGATTGTAATTCCTAAAAAAAAATACAAATTTAATTAGGCCACATAGTTACTTTTTTTCCAATTTAATCTTCTATAATTTACCAACATAATCACAGGATGAAATGAAATGTTTTTAAATATAAAAAGTCTTAATTTCCTTCAGGTCTCAGTGTTTCTAGGTAAAATTTCAATCCAAGAATTTTTTGGAAAAGAAAAAAAAAGCTTTACATTTTTCCACTAGGTTCCTGTAGCTATAAAGTCAATGTTTTAGGAAGGTATATTCCTACAGAGATAACTGAGGTCTCCTAAATTCACAGAAGGTCAATATTTAAACTACAGTGATACACAGGGTTAAACAGACAGAGAGAACTGAGTCTTCCACACAAAGCTGTAAGTGTAACTTCACCCATGGTAATAATAATGATTATGCTAATTATCATCTTGCATTTTCCCAGTGTTCTTTACTTTTTTATTCTCCGTTTTGTCTCCTTTTCTTCTTACAGCTCTTTGAGGTAGGGAGGTTTACTATTATTTTCACTTTATGGTTAAGTACATCAAATCACAGAGCGATTCAGTAGCTTTAGCATTTCTAATTGATGGCAATTATTTAGGGGTTAACATTAATCAATGGAAGGCCTGAGAGTTAGAGCCCAGGTTTCCACACTCAGTCCAGTTCCCTTTTCACATTAGTTCATACAATTTTGATTAGCTAAGACAAGAGGGTTAACATTAGCTTAATTCTTTTTCCTAGGAGGTGTGTTCTAAGACATCTACCATTTCTTTCAGTAGTGGAAACTGGGTTATTATACAAAAAAGACAAATATAACATGTCACCTCTGTAGAAAATGTGGCCTAAAAATTCTGGAATCTGCCTCCATTCTTTCCATATACCTTATAATCCTGGATATCCCCTCCACAGCATTTAACATGGGGGCTGCTGCAAATAGCAGACACTTAACAAATATTTGAGTTTAAGCACTACCTAAGCTATTTTTAAAAGTCTGACTGCACACCAGCCACTGAAACTTACATCTAGGGACAGTGGGGTTTCTAAGTGCTTTCTCTTTCTCTCCCATTCTCTCTCTCCCTCCCATACACACACCTCTCTCTCCCCTGTCTCTCTTTCTCTACTCCCCTCCCCTTCTTTCTCCCCTATTTTCTTCCCTCCCTCCCTCTCTCACACTCTGCTCTTTCCCTTGCCTCTCTTTCTCTCTCCTTTCCTCTTTCCTTCTCCATTCCCCTTTCTCTTCTGACCCATCTCTCATCTCTGTCTCTTAATCTGTCTCTCTTTCCCCTTCTCCCCGCTTCAATCACCAAAGCCAATGCTCACAATGTTTACGTTCTATTTTGCCAATCCCAAAGAAACCAATAGTGATGTTTTTTGTATGTTTGTTTTTAGGCTTAACTTGGTCATTTCCCCGTATATCACAGACCTTCCAAAGTAGCTCACACTGACTTCTTAGGATCAAAGATTTTGAGAAGAAAGGGATCACATAAGCTATCTAGTACAATTGCCTCATTTTACTGATGATAAAACATACCTGTGGAGGTCTTAGGGCCCACAGGTAGTGAGTATTAGAAGTGGAATTTGAACCCAGGTCTTGACTTTGGAAATAGTGTTCTTTTACTGTACCATACTGCTTCTCTAAATCACTCAGCCAACCCTTTATAAGTTACTGGTTAAATCCAGCCGTGAACATATTAACAGGAAAAGAAACAGAAGGAATGTTTAATCACACCCAGCCACAAAGTGCCAAAGCTCACATTGCTTCTCTGATACAATGAGATGAAACCCTAAGTGAGACTGAAATAAACTAGAAGGGGGCAGTATGAGGCAGCACTGTGTTTGGAGTATGAAAATGTAAGACTGAATTCTAGTACATCCCTGACTCTGCCTGTGACCTCAGGCAAGTCACTCAACCATCAGTTTCCTCAACAGTAAAACAAGAGTGGAATAAAATTATCTCAATGATCTCTTAAAACTCCAGAATCCAATGCTATTTTTTTTTTAGTGAGGCAATTGGGGTTAAGTGACTTGCCCAGGGTCACACAGCTAGTAAGTGTTAAGTGTCTGAGGCTGGATTTGAACTCAGGTACTCCTGACTCCAGGGCCGGTGCTCTATCCACTGCGCCACCTAGCTGCCCCCAATGCTGCTATTTTTAAAGTTTCCATATAAAAACAAGGCTTATCAACATGTGTCTTATTGCAACACTGTAGCTTCTCTCTTATCTTCTGAGCAATAAAACAAAAACTTTTTCATTGAATAAGAATTATGGCAGAATGGAAAGACCCGAATTCAAGTCTCTCCTCTGACATATATTGGCTATGTGACCCTGGGCAAACCACTTAATCTCTCAGTTCTCCAGGTACGTGTCCAGAACTCTACATTGGAGATGATTTGAACTGATAGAATATCCTCATTCTCTGTTCTAGTGAAATCACAGGTCAGGTCCAAGTATCAAAGAATAGCATATTAATACCTTACAACCTGTCTAATTAACTCTGTGATACTAAGGGTTATATAGCTAAAACCATCTTAATCCTTCCTTCTATGTTTAAGAGGAAAAAACCCCAGTTCATTTGAATGATCATATAACCCCTGGACTGCCATGATGGTTAATAATTATTCTCTGGCAGAAATATGAGTCTCTCAGATTCAGACAACTTATGCACAACATGCCATCAAGCTATACCTTTTGCTTTTAACTACCTAAAAGTGATTATCCCTGAAAAAGACAAGACCAACAATTCTGTTGTGTTCAAAGTGTGCAGATGTTGGTCCCTCTCCATTTTTGTGTGACTTCCTCAAAAACCCAAATTAATGTTTAGCTACTCCATACCAGTGACTCTAGAAATAGGGGTAAAAGTTAAATGAAAGAAGTACGTAACCTTCCTTTATTTCACTCCCTTTTCATTTCTACTGCTGGGATGATAACATACTGTCTGAATATTCTATCCTTCATGAAAGGGTCCAAAAGTAGTTCTATTCAAGAGCCAAATAAACTACTTCTTCACGCATTCCATGATGGATTGTGAATACATTGTGAATAAGATTTATGAAAACAGACTTGGAAATTATTTCATAATATGGAACACAAAAATTAAATGTTACAGAACTGTGACATGAAAGATTATTTTGCCTTTTCAAATCAGTGAGTCATTGATTAAGTGCTTCCTATGTACTCAGCACTGTGCTAGGTTCTGGGACTACAAAGAAAGGCAGAGGGTGGTTCCTGTCCTCAGGGGGTTCACAGTCTAATGAAGGAGACATTTAAACGATTTTGTACAAATAAGCTATAGACAGCATAAAATGAAGATTACCAAGTGAGGGAAGGCACTAGAATTAAGGGGAATCAGGAAAGGGTTCTTGTAGAAGGTGAGATATTAGCTGGCATTTGAAGAAAATCATGGAAGTCAGGAGGCAAAGAGGAGGAGGGGATGGGGGACAAGAAGAGCCTCTCGTTGTCTGATCCATTGTTACTGGATCACAGAGTATATGGAACTGTAGGAAGGCATCAGGTTATCAAAGTCTTTGAACATCAAAGAGAGGATTTCACATTTGATCCTAGACGTGATAGGGAGTCACTGGAATTTACTGGATAGTGGTGGGGATGAGAGCAGGGGTGTGAAGGGATGGGGTCAGACCCATGCTTAGGAAGATCACTGGGAGCCGAGCAGAAGATGCACCGGAATGGGAAAGAGATTTACGACAGGCAGATCAACCAGCAGGCAACTGTAATAGGCCAGGCTTGAGGTAATGAAAGCCTGCCCCAGGATGACGGCAGTGTCACAGGAGAGAATCCGTGGGGGTATTTGAAATGTCACAAAGGTAAAATCAACAGGACTTGGCAACAGACTGGATATAAGAAGTGAAAGAAAGTGGGGAGTTGAGGATGGCATACGAATTTATGTCTAATATCACCCAGATACAGGGATGAAATTACCTGGTTTTGATTTGAGACTTTTTGGAGACAGTTCCAAGAGGGTTTATACAGAGCAAAAGAAGGCCTGGTAGAAGCCTTAGCTGATCGATTTTATTTAAAGACTAAAATAAACATGGTATGATTAGGCTGAACCAATCAGTGTCTACAAAAGACGAGAAAATTAACAGGTTATGTGCATGTTGTTTCTATTCCTAACCAATCTATGGGGGTGTTTTGTTTTGTCTTGTTTTGATAGAACTGACAGCTGCTATTCTCATTAGGGACTAGAAGCACATCAAAATGGCTATAACTAAGCCAAGCAAAGTGAGAGGTTTTGAAAACCTAGCACTGCCCGAGTTTGAAGCCAAATTTAGAAACAGAGTGGGTTTCTTCCTCCCTTCAGATAATCTAATAAAGTTTAAATAAAATCAGGATGGTTCCTATAAATCCCACAGCCTTCTCACTATTGGATTAGAAATACAGCAAACTTTTGTGTGTTAAGCCTGATTTTTTCTTTTTGTGGGGACTGTGGGTAAACTGTTAATCTGAGTGAGTCAGAGAAAAAAAAAAAACATTCCCTAGCTCAGTGAGGGCAGAATGCTGTGGGAAGACCGATGTGGCAAACACAACAGTGAAAGGAGGGAGTTAGTTATAGGGAGGGAGAGACCTCTGGAATGTGTTTGTCTGCCTGTTTACAAATTGGCACATTTCCACAGACAAGTTGTAAACATATAGCTTAGTCACAGGATAGGTACCTTTAAACACTCTTATTTTAGGACTTTTACTAAGAGGAATTGCATTAGTTTTCCTGCACAATTAACTTCAAGAGTTAAGATATTAGCCCAATTGTCAACATCAATCTTAAGTACCTAATTTTTTAAGGATTCAAATGAATGAAATGAATCTCTCCAATGATACTCCCTTCTCCTCACTTTTCCCCATTTTGAACCTGATTTTAAAATGTTTGTTTGAAGGCCCACAAAGCAATCTTGTTACCATGTGCTTTATAACATATAATGGTCATCCTCTGTCATCTGGCTAATGGGTAATTTTCTCTGCCCTTTATTTATACTCAATGGACTTCATCATCTTTCTTTATTTGCACATCTTCAAAAAGAGTATAAGAGTTTTTTGTTTTGTTTTTCCCCTAAGAAATACTCACTTTGCAATGGGGTATTCCCACATGTATCCCCATCCTCCATGGAGCTGGACACAATCATAAGCCACACTGTTTTGTAGATCAGATGCCCTAAATGGTCAAAATACAGGAGGAAAAAGGAGCTTTTAAACTTGATTCCTGTGGAATGGAAATTCTGTGGCATCAAATCAGGGAATGGATTAGTTATGACTGTGTAATTATACAAGTTGATGGAGCCATTCAACTCTCCTATATAGATCATGTAGGCTGTCTATCAAAAATGACCACTTTTATTTTGTAAATTTAGTTTAATTTTTTTAATTAACAAAAATCTACTTTCTCTTCCTCCCCCTTCTCTATCTCACACTCCCCCAAGGCAGCAAATTTTGAAAGAATCTGTTCTTAATAAATGGAATTACAGAATAAAATTAGCAAATATTTTCTGTACAACATAGCTGCTCATCCAAAAACACATATAAAAATAAAATTTTAAATTCCTGCATAGAATCTTCATGGTTAATTATTGTTTTTGCCAGATTTTTATTAAGGTTGTGTTCATACAAATGAAGTATAAAGTTTAGTCTATTATAAGTTGAAATAATTCAGCCCCACCCTCCAATGATAACACGTTCAGGATGAACTTGAGTTAAATTTTACTTGACTCAGATTCTGTGTTTTACTCAAATTTACTCAAACTTCAACAATTCTTTGTATGTATACACACACACACACACACACGCCCTAAATCTCAGTTTTGAAAGAAAGACTTCTTATTACCAAATTTATTAGCAGTTATAAATGTAATTTCTGTCACAGTCATAAGAAACTGACCATTTTTAGGTAATAGTGAAGCACTAAAGAAAAAAACTAATTAAAATTATATGCCTTTAATATAGCAAATATATATTTATATTAAAAATAATTAACCATATTTGTATAGTCTTGTTTTTCAAGTACAGTCTAACATGAAGGATTTAAAAAAATGAAGTGTTGGATTCCTGCCCCTCCCCTCAACCTCATCAACCTGATGGCAAAATTCCAAGAAAAGATAACAGGGTAGGAATTTTATCTATCCTAGTAAAAAAAAATACAATGTGACACTCAGATTTCCCCCCTTCCTTCCCAGACTGAAAAGAAAAAAAAAAAAGACAAAAACCTCAAGGTAAACATAAAATATTGATCACAGAAAGAATTTTCTATCTCAAATAATTTTTGGTTCAAGAGGCAGGTCTGCCTTGTAGAAAAAGTATAATAACCCAACTATTTATGGACAAGGTTGACAGAAACTCTGGGGGTAATGACATCTGGAATTTTGAAAATCTCTTAACTCGGTAAGTACATGAAATATTTTCTAGTTTCCAACTAGCTATTTCCTTGTTTCATCTCTTAATATGAGTTGTACCGTACTAGGTCTTTCCAAAAAAAAAATTCTGAGAATGGTAGATAGCAAAGCTTTTTGAAATCTATCTTTTTCTCTGTTGCATCTGAAATTAGAGGGGGCGGTGGGTAATAGTCCAATTTAAAACATCACCCCAAATGGGAACCTTTCAGAATTTCTACATACTGTTTTTCAACCTGCCTTTAAATTATCTGTCTAAAAACACAAGCACTAGCCTGCTTATTTCTGCTTGCTTTCCTTTTGGCCAGCCTGAAGTTGAAGTTAATGAATAATGACATATTTTTTTTTCCACAGTGCTTTCAGGGTAATAGGATTGAAGAAAGAAAAAGAAAGAAACAGAAAGAAAGAAAGAAAGAAAGAAAGAAAGAAAGAAAGAAAGAAAGAAAGAAAGAAAGAAAGAAAGAAAGAAGGAAAGAAACTTGCTATCTCTTTGTTCTCATATCCTTAGGTCTTAAAAGTCTATATGAAGTTTGAATGAACTCTCTCTTGTTCATAATTATTATATTCCCTTTATTCAATAGCAGAACTTTTAACGTATTCAAATTGTTTTTTTCTTGTCTTAAAATGACATTTACAATGTTTGATTAGATAATTCTTTCTCCTTGAAACTAATGCTTCAAGCAACTTTAAAAATAGACAATTTTCTAATAAGGATGAATCACTGGTCCTTGGTCAACCTTCGGATATTCCAATTGAGAGGAGTTAAGAGTTTATTAACAATCCTCCTGACAGATGAATTCTCATCTTGGCTTAAACTGCTTCAGTGGGACCTTTCAACAGATGAAAATGGTTGCCCTACTAATACTCTTTTGCATTGACACAGCCTCCTCCCTCTAAGGGGCTCAGAGTTACGGGTAAAACCAGCCCACTTCCACAGCCATCTGCAAAACCACCACCCTTCAATTACTAGAACATACATACCAATATTTTGCCATGGAAGCAGTAGCAGAGTCCAGACGTTTTGCCTCATGCAGCTGGAGACAGCTGTCCACAAAAGCCCTGGTCACACAAATGTGTGTTTTCAATTCAGCTAGTTTGTGCTGCACCGTCTTGTGTCCAAAGGAGGAAGAGAAAAATTTTAAAAAGGGAACATGTGAAAACTTTTAAATGCATGGTTTGTCAAGAATTGTAAACAGTGTAGGGACCTTCCTGGCCCCAGATGGTTATGTTACATTTTGTTCAGAAGTCAGACCCTTACCATTCCAATTGAGACCCAAATTTTCAGTGCTCTGTAAAATTGCAAAGATGGGGGGCAGGGGAGAGATGGAAAAATTAACATTCTCCTTGGCTTTTAGAACCTAAGGTCATACTTCCAATATAACAACAGAAAGTGATTTCTTTCAAGTTGGAGTGCCATCTGGTGGCTGAATAATTCTTGACACAGCTATTAAAAAGATCTATGACCTAGCCTTTGGAAAACAAGATTGTTTCTTCTGTATTGGTCCCAAGCAATGGTACTCAGGGCTTCCCTTTCTGTTTCATGGCTTACTTGGCTGGATTAGTTAGTTCACTAGCACAGGTGCTTCTCCACTGATGAAGATGGAAATAGGGAGGCCTATATCCTCTTATCCTTTTTTTTTTTTTTGGCGGGGGGGGGGGGGGGCAGGCAATGAGGGTTAAGTGACTTGCCCAGGGTCACACAGCTAGTAAGTGTCAAGTGTCTGAGGCCGGATTTGAACTCAGGTCCTCCTGAATCCAGGGCCAGTGCTTTATCCACTGTGCCACCTAGCTTTGTGTTAGGCCCCAGATCACTACATACTAGGCAATTTTAACCCAATTCTTAGTGCTAAAAATGTCTTTTAAAATGAGATATTTAGGTGGTGCAGTGGATAAAGCACCGGCCCTGGATTCAGGACTCCCTGAGTTCAAATCCGGCCTCAGACACTTGACACTTAACTAGCTGTGTGACCCTGGGCAAGTCACTTAACCCTCATTGCCCTGCCCCCCCCCAAAAAAACCACACACACAAATATTAGATATTTAAAGAACAAAACCAATTAAACAAGCAAGCCTACAAAACTGACAAGGACAGCATCATCCCCAGCCTATAATAAGGTAGAACTCGATGAATTAACAAGCAATAGACAACCTAAGAAAATGCTCCTATTCAGGACAGGATGCTGCCCAAGGTTCTGACACCTTGGATTAGATTTTCTATCCTTCCTTCTTTCTTTATTTAAAAAAAAATTCAAGTCCAGCTTCTGGTTTTGTGGATCCAGACAAGTCATCTCTTGGTGCTCCAAGCCACTTTCTACAACTCTGACTGGTACAGAAGATGCCAAACTGCACTGGCACAGGAAGTTTCCTTGTCCAGGAAGTTCCATACAGCAATGGACTCACAAATGTGGCGTACATTCCCATCCCCAATGGTTACAGTCGCTGTTTATAAAGTTAGCCGCCCCCATCTTCCCCTTTCCATCTTGCCAGCAGCAATAACAATTCAGGCCTTTTAATTTAGAAATAGCATACATATATGCCAAAGCAAATCCTAAGCTTCAGTCACAAAGGAGGGCTGTCTTGAACCCAAGGGAAGATGCGTGACTTGATACTACTGACGGAACAGCCCTAGAACCAGTCTTATTCCAGTTGTTGTTGTTTGTCCTTCAATCTCAAAGAGGACCATGAGAGATGTCATGACTTTGCAGTGAAGTGGATTAAAGTGAGGGAGGACAGTGCAAAGTCCCCAGTCTCACTCTCTCCTCCAGGGCCATCTGGGTCCAGTGGCAAGATATAGATCAGGATGCCTGGAGATGGCCCCAGATCCAGTGGGAGATGTTGGCCTTTGAAGCTAAGAAGCAGTCTTATTCCAGTAACACTGCTAGAGTATACAAGTGTCCCTCTAATCCCTGGAAAGGGAGAACAGGGAAAGCAAGAACATGGGTTGGTCCATGGAGGGACAAGGTTGACTGACTGTTATGAATTCAGTCAGTGGACAAACGTTTGTAAAGCACTATGTACCAAGTCCTGTGATAGATAAGTGCTTTGGATAAAAAAAAAAAAAAAAGCAAAAACTTAGCTCTTGGTCTCAAGGAGTTCACAAACTAATGGGGGGGGGGATAATATGCAAAGAAATTGCACATAAAAGATATATATGTGTATGTATCTATAATACAGAGAATACAGATGGCAGGTAACCTCAGAGGGAAGGCACTAGAAGTTGGGGGAACTAGGAAAGATGGGATTTGAGCTGAGTCTTGAAGCAAGCCTAGTAGAGACAGAGAAGATGAACATTCCGGGAACAGTAGATAGTCATAGCAAAGGCATGGAGCCAGGAGATGGCACACTTAATAGTTTAGTTCTAAAAGTCTATCTGACGAAGCTTTTGCTGCCATCTGCCCTCTGAAATTGACTTCGCCAAAATTGGAACATTAATCCATTGTTGGTGGAGCTGTGAACTGATCCAACCATTCTGGAGAGCAATTTGGAATTATGCCCAAAGGGCGATAAAGCTGTGCATACCCTTTGACCCAGCAATATCACTTTTGGGTCTTTTTCCCAAAGAAATCATGGAAAGGGGAAAGGGACCCACCTGTACAAAAATATTTATAGCTGCTCTTTATGTGGTGGCAAGGAATTGGAAGTTGAGGGGATGCCCATCAATTGGGGAATGGCTGGACAAGTTGTGGTATATGAATACAATGGAATACTACTGTGCTGTAAGAAATGATGAGCAGGAGGACTTCAGAGAAACCTGGAGGGTCTTGCGTGAGTTGATGATGAGTGAGATGAGCAGAACCAGAAGAACATTGTACACAGTATCATCAACATTAAGTGTTGATCTACTGCGATGGACTATATTCTTCTCACCAATGCAATGGCACAGAAGAGTTCCAGGGAACTTGTGATGGAAGAGGATCTCCAAATCCAAGGAAAAAAAAAAAAAAAAGAACTGCGGAGTATAGATGCTGAATGAACCATACTATTTCTTTTGTTTTTGATGCTGTTGTTTTTTTCTATTTTGAGGTTTTCATCATTGCTCTGATTTTTTCTCTTATAGCATGACTAATGCAGAAATATGTTTAATGTTATTATGTGTATATATATATATAACCTATATCAGATTGCCTGCTGTCTAGGGGAGGGGGGAGGGAGGGAGAAAAATCTGAAATTGTAAAGCTTGTATAAACAAAAGTTGAGAACTATCTTTACATGTAACGGAAAAAAAATAAAATACTTTATTAATTAAAAAAAAAAAAAAAAGAAATTGACTTCGCCAGTCTGGGAGCTTTTTCCCAGAATCAGAGCGATGTCTTCCAATGTAGGAGGAGGCTGGAAGTCTCCTCTACCACTGCTTGTCTCTCCTCTTCTCGCTTTTCCATTTAGAATTCTACTTAAAAATCAATCAAACTTCTCTACCGTGGACCGGAAAGGAGGACTCCATCTCCAGGTGCCCCTTTGAGCAAATTTAGCAGTCAGTCACCAAGTAAAAAAGATAAGTAAATACTATTCTCCTCCACTGAGATCGAAAGCTAGGTAGAAAGATTTATTAAGCTGTTTCTACTCTGTATTAGGTATTGTGCTGATAAGTGTTTATTGACTAACTGACAATAACACACTGGTGCCACATAATTGATACCACATTGGCAAACTTAGGACAGTTTTCAAAACATGGAAGGATCAAGCTCACTAAATGTAATTCTCCCAGGGAAGAAGCTACTCTTTTCTTTTTTTCTTTTTTTTGCGTGGGGCAATGAGGGTTAAGTGACTTGCCCAGGGTCACACAGCTAGTGTCAAGTGTCTGAGGCTGGATTTGAACTCAGGTCCCCCTGAATCCAGGGCTGGTGCTTTATCCACTGCACCACCTAGTTGCCCCCATGAAGAAGTTACTCTCAATGAGTAAGTCAGGTATCCTTGAAACTATTTTGAGCCCAAATGGGGCCTATTTGGAATTCTTACTTTCCACCCTAGGTTAGGCTTTTTATTATCTATTAGAATAGCTTCACACTTGCTCTTCTTTCTGTTTCCCTCCTACTTTTCCTAATATCTAGTCCATACTCCATAGAGTTGCCAAAGTGAAATTTCTACAGTGCAGGTCTGACCAGAACACACACCTGCTAAAAAATCTCCAGTGGCTCCCTATTGCCACTAGGATTAAACAAAAACTCCTCTGATTCTTATTTAAAACTCTTTATGGTCTAGCTTTAGCTAAACTTAACAGAATTTATACAAAGAACTTTCAAAACTTCCCCAATTAGATTGTGAGCTCCTAGAGGGTAAGGATGGTCCTTTTTCTTTGTATCCCTAGAGCTCATCACAGTGTTTTGCACACAGTAGATGCTTAATAAATCCTTACTTCTCACAATCTATATAGTCTAGCCCAGACTGAACTACTTGACATTCCTCACACAAGATTCCATCTCTCATCCCCATGGGTTTTTATCAGCTGGGGCACTTGTGAACACTGTCTAAACAAACACCACCCTTCTCTACAGGAACTTACATTCCACTCTTCCCAAGTAATCTAATTACTAATGAAAGTTAACAATAGCATCACAGTATTTCATTTATATTCCAACTTTCTGCTAATGAATTCTAAGCTCCCCATGGTATTAAACATTAATTCATGCTAATTATAAATACAATGATTCAAATAATATACGGAAAACATCTTGTTCTGTGTGATAAATTGATTAGAGCCAGGGTTGGAAAGGACCTGAGAGGTCATCTAATCCAACTGGATTTGTTAATTATAAAACTAGTTAATGAAGAAATAGCTAACCTAGTTTCTCACATATTAAGATTAAAATGTTTGTCTAACCCTATGATTTTTGTAACTCACTGTGGGAAGCTGGGACTGAGTCATGTTCTAGGCACGTTCACTCTCCAAACCCCAATCTCTTCCCTTTTTATCTCAGAATCAGAAAAGCAAGAGTACATATTGGGCCCAGGAGAGCAAGAGATGTGGGTCCTTCACGGCTTTGGAATGGATAGAGACTTATGAGATTAGAAAACTGATTCCAATTCCAACTAAGTACAATTAGGCAGCAGGAAAAAAGGCAGAGAAATGGTCATTCCCACTAAACCTTTGTGTTTCTGTGATTCTTTGAGTTGCATTTTTCGATTCAATAGAAAATTAGCAATCTTGCTATTCTCTTCAATTTCCCTTGCATATAGAGTCTGGATTACTAGATCTAAAAACGCTTTAACATAAGTGCTAGTTGAAAATTTTAGGCCCCTGTTCAAAAATAAGATTCATGGTACATTTCCACACACGGCCACAAAGTATCCAAAAGTTGTAACAAAGATTATTTTAAAAAGTGTAAGTTTGGGGGCAGCTAGGTGGCGCAGTGGATAAAGCACCGGCCCTGGATTCAGGAGTTCCTGAGTTCAAATCCGGCCTCAGACACTTGACACTTACTAGCTGTGTGACCTTGGGCAAGTCACTTAAGCCCCATTGCCCTGCAAAAAAAAAACCCCAAAAAAAACAAAAACAAAAAGTGTAAGTTTGATGTATAACTTGGTCCAATTGGGTAACAGGACAATCCTTTCTTATGAAGTTTCTTATTTCAAATTGATGGTTTTAACTTTCATTGCTCTTATACTAGAGGTAAAGAATGCTCTTTCCAGTTCCTCAAAGGATTTTTAAAATCAGCTACTTAAGGGAGGTAATTGTGGTGCAGTGCTTGAGAGTGAGGGACTTGGAATCAGGACAACCTGAGTTCAAATCTGGCCTCAGACACTTACTGGCTCTGTGACCCTGGGCAAGTCATTTAACCTTTATCAGCCTCAGTTTCCTCCTCTGTAAAATAGACAACCATCATAGTACCTACCTCCCAGGTACTATGTTTTTTTTTTTTTTTTTTTTTTTTTGTTGTTTTTAGTGAGGCCAATTGGGGTTAAGTGACTTTGCCCAGGGTCACACAGCTAGTAAGTGTTAAGTGTCTGAGGCCGGATTTGAACTCAGGTACTCCTGAATCCAGGGCCGGTGCTTTATCCACTGCGCCACCTAGCTGCCCCAGGTACTATGTTTGAGGACCTAATGAGAAATATATGTTCAGGGTTTTGTGAACCTTAAAGCGCTATATAAATGCTAGCTATGATGATGAATAATTTGAAATGTCTTAGAAAACAGATCTTTACTGCCAGAGCTTAATGGCTAATCTCTGTAGCCTTTGACAGTATTAACTGGACCCTATTCTTGATATTTTCTTCTTTCTGGACTTCTATGACACTACTCTGTTCTGGTTTGCCTCTCACCCAGTTCACCATTCCTCTCGTCTCCTTTCTTGATTCCATCCACCTCGTTCCTGTTAACAGCCAGGGGGGTCCCCCCCCAAGACTGTCTTGGGCCCTCTTATTCCTCTATACTATTTCACTTGGTGATATTATCAAAATGATCTTCTCTATGCAGATGACCCTCAGACCTACTTGTACAACCCTATTATAAATCTGCTGACCTCCAATCTCACATCAGTAACTGCCTATTAGTCATCTCAAACTAGATGTCCTGTAGACATCTTACACACATCCTGGACTGACTCATTCTCTTCCTCCCCAAACCCACTGTCTTCTGAATTATCCTGTTACTGTTTGAGGTTATCACCATCCTCCCAGTCACCTGGGCCTGGGATCCGAGGTGTCATGCCTCAGCTCCTTACACTCTCATCTCCTGTAACCAATCAGTGGTCAAGCCTGCCATTTCTACCTTTGAAACATTTCTTTTTTTTGTTTTTTTTTTTTGTTTTTTTAAATTTTTTTTAGTGAGGCAATTGGGGTTAAGTGACTTGCCCAGGGTCACACAGCTAGTAAAGTGTTAAGTGTCTGAGGCCGGATTTGAACTCAGGTACTCCTGACTCCAGGGCCGGTGCTCTATCCATTGCGCCACCTAGCTGCCCCCTTGAAACATTTCTTAGAGATGCCCCTACTCGCCCCTGACACTGCAACCAGCCTGACACAGCCCTCACCTCCTCAGGCACCGGACTGTCATAATACCTTACTGCCTAGTTTTCTTGCCTCGAGTCTCTTTCCACTCAGGCCGTCAAACAGATCTTCCTAACATACAGGTCTGGCCGTATCACCTTCCCTACTAATAAGCTGCAGTGGCTCCCCATTCCTTCCAGGATCAGATATAAAACCCTCTGTTTAGCTTTCAGAGTCCTTCAGAACCTGGTCCCTGCCAGAGCCTGGTTCCAGGCTTCTTAAGCCTTGCTCATACCCATGCACTCTGCCATCCACTGACACTGGCCTCCTTGTTCCTTCTTAGACACTCCATCTCTTGACTTGGATCATTTCACTGATTGTCGCCTATGCCTGGAAGGTTCTCCCTCCTCATCCTTTCTTCCTAGCTTGCTCAGCTTCTTCAGTCTCAGCTCAAGTCCTGTCTTCTACAAGAAGTCCTTCTCTGTCCTCCTTAATCTCAGTGCCTTCCTTCAAAAACTACCTTCAATCGTGTGTGTGTGTGTGCGCACGCGCGTGCAAGGCAGCTAGGTGGTGCAGTGGATGAAGTACCTGGCCTGGAGTCAAGAAGACTCCAATCCAACCTCTTAACCCTGTTTGCCTCAGTTTCCTCATCTGCAAAATGGCTAGAGAAGGAAATGGCAAACTATCCCGGTATCTCTGCTAAGAAAACCACAATCAGAGCCATAAAGACTCCAACATGGCTGAAACAACCCAACGACAGCAAATATAGTGTTTGTACATAGTGGTCTGCATGTTGCCTCCCTCATTAGACTGTGAACTCCTTGAGAAAAGGGGCTATTTTTGCCTTTGTTTTTACTCTCAGTGTTCCTAGAAGGTTGTAGGCACTTAATAAATGTTGATTAACTAACCAACATACTTCTATCTTTCTGTCCCTTCACATTATATTAAAAATGTAAGACACTTCACACTTTTTCGGTGAGAAAGTTGCTGAGATAATTTTTTTTCTATTTTCTCCATAGTTAGATGTAAAATCACAAGTTTCCTAAGACTATCTGAGCAAGGAATGGAGTAATACTTTCTGATTAACCTTCATAACTGAAGTACAAATTTACTTCTAAGCTTAAAGAAACAAAGAATTCAAGGTTAGAAAGGCCCTTAGTGATTTTGTAGTCCAGAGTTATTACCTTGAAGTCCTAGAAATGTCAAGAGATTCATGAATAGATTTCAAAGGGTCTGTGAAGTTGGATGGAAAAAAATTGCATCATATTTCCACTAACTTTTAGCTGAAATTCAGCATTTCCTTCTACCATAAAAGGATTTAAAATATTATTCTGAGAAGGCTTTAGCAGAGTGCCAAGGGATCCATGAAATGAAAAAGGTGATAAACCCCTAAGTCTAACCTAATACTCATTTTACTAAAGAAGAAAGAAACAGAGGCCCAGAAGGGGGAACTGATGTTCCCAGGGCCAAAGTAGTAAAGAGTCTAGCCAGGTCTCCCCAGTCCAAGGGTGTTTGGTCAATGATTGACAACTGTACTTAAAAAAAAATAAGTAAGGCACACTTTTAAGTTCAATTTGCATCATTAACATTTTCTCCATCACTTTCTTAAACCTAGCCAATTAATAAAAACATAAATCAAGCCCTGATTTTAGCGCTGTGATATCCAAGGTATAAAGTTTTGTACTAAAAGTTTAAGCTCTCAGGAGCTGGTTCAAGCTGGCTCGGCACACCCCTACCTAAGTCCACAGTTCATCGACTTAGTATTATTTTATGGTTTTTTTGGTTTGTTTTGTTTTTAGTGAGGCAATTGGGGTTAAGTGACTTGCCCAGGATCACACAGCTAGTAAGTGTTAAGTGTCTGAGGCCGGATTTGAACTCAGGTACTCCTGATTCCAGGGCTGGTGCTCTATCCACTGTGCCACCTAGCTGCCCTTGTTTTGGTTTTTTGGCCAGGCAATGAGGGTTAAGTGACTTGCCCAGGGTCACATAGCTAGTAAGTATCAAGTGTCTGAGGCTGGATTTGAACTCAGGTCCTCCTGAATCCAAGGCCAGTGCTTTATCCACTGCACCACCTAGCTGCCCCTATTTTATGTTTAAAACAGTATTTTATGTTCAAAAAGAAAGTATCCCAAAAGTATTTTTTTCAGAAACACAACACCCATTACTTCTTTTTAAAAAAAATTATTATTATTATTATTATTTTGGCGGAGCAATGAGGGTTAAGTGACTTGCCCAGGGTCACACAGCTAGTAAGTGTCAAGTGTTTGAGGTCGGATTTGAACTCAGGTCCTCCTGAATCCAGGGCCGATGCTTTAGCCACTGCGCCACCTAGCTGCCCCTAATACCCATTACTTCTTGAGCAGTATCCGAAGTTGGATTTTTTCCCATCCAACAGGTCACTTGATCAATACGTTTTTCTCCAGCCCTGCAGGCAGCGAAGCCTTTTGGTGGACGGTTTTGGCACCCTTTTTGGCTCTTTTACAATCAAATAGCAACACACACTGTTAGGAAGTGGAAGCTACCAAAGATCAGAATACTTGTCCCTTTCACTTGCTTTGTATGACACCCAGCATGAGTGCATGCGTGTGAGTGTTTAATGCCTCCTACTGAGGAGGAGTAAGAGAGAGAAGAGTTAGGCAACTTCTCAGGAGTTCAGGCACAGAGAATGTTATTTGTTTGTCCTACGTGGAGATGAGGGGGGCAAAGGATCATGGGTGAGAGCAACCTTCACCTTGTTAAGAGTTATGTATTCTGTAGGAATAAAGATTGAGAGCAGAAATAGACCACAAAGGTCAACAATCCAAACTCCACATTTTAGGGACAAGGAAAATGAGGACCAGGTAGACTAAACAATTTGTCCAAGGCCACATACGGAGTAAATAGTAGGCAAAGGATCTAAACCCAGATCCCTTGATTCACAATCCAGCACTCCTGTACTTCCTGTCTTATTAGGTAACAAGTTCCCCAGCAATGGAATTCTTTAAGCAGAAGATATATGATCATTTGCTGGTAAATATCATTTAGATAAAGGTTGGGTTGCTGAGGGATCCTCCAATTCTGTGATTCCAAGCCCCATTCTGCTAAAATCAAGGTCTGTCGGGTCACCAGTGACTTAACAGTTACTAATAAAAATGGTTTTTTACTCCATCTTCGTCCTCGACTATTCTGTAATATTTGACTATTGTTATTCATTCCCCTTCCTCCTTGACACTCTTCCTTCCTTTCACTTCTGTGGCACTGTTCTTTCTGGTTTCCATGCCTTTCTCAGTCTCCATTACTTGCTTCTCACTCTTGGTTGTCCTTACTGTTTTCTCATCTCCCCTCTAAGCATAAATATCTCCAAAGATACTGACCTTGGCAATCTCTTCAGGTTCTATGCACTCTTAGAAGTCTTATCTATTCCCATGACTTCAATTATCACTTCTATATAGAGGACTCCCAAATATAGAGCCACAACCTCTCCTCCACGAATTCTAGTATTGAATATCCATGTTTCTATTGAATATGTCTATCCAGCTGTCCATTCAGAAGTTCATAACTCCACATTAATTTATCACTTTTTCCCCAAAACCTGTACCTTGTTTCTGAATATAGAATCACCATTTAACTTGCCCCCTAGGGTAAAAATCTCACAAATCATCACAAATTCCTTCTCCCTCATAGTCCTCATTCAATCATTTGTCAAGTCCCTGACTCCTGTAATAGCTTCCTAATTAATCTCCCTGCCTCTCACTTCTCCCTGATTTAATTCATCCCTCACACAGCTACCAAAATAATCTTAATAGGTCTGACCTTTGGATTCTCCTCCTCAAAATACAAACTCGGTCTCTTATTCAAGGTCCTCCACAAGCTGGCTATAATTTATTTTCAGAACTTTTTTACATGACTACTCTTCATAATCCTTATTTCCTAGTGTAATGATTGGAATGACGCCACCTACTGGAGACTTGCTGTGGAGAGCTCCACCATGAGGAAAATGCTTCAGAGGCATTGTGGCTTTTCCTTGGCGTCAGGAAATGACGCTTGCTCATGGGTGCTGTCTATCAAGTCTACCAGCCAATCAACTGGAGGAGCCTCCTATGGTCTGGGAGGAGACAGGAAGGAGGAAAGGGAGCCTGCGCAGAGAGCGCGGGCCTTTTTGGCTTCCGGACTTGATGGTGGTGGCGGCAGAGGACTTCACAGGAGATTTGAGGAAAGATAGGAATGCCAGGCTGTTAGAATTCTGTTCTCAATCTTTTTCTTTCTATTTTCCAATAAACCCTTAAAAACCTAAACTCGTTTTATCAGTGATTTTTAGTCAGTTTCCCCCAAACTGGGGGAACACATTAGAATCCACATTTAGAATCTTAAATTACACACTAGACAAGCTAAAATATAGGTTCCCTGACTGTATCTTGCCCACGTATGTCTCCTGCTGTATTTTTTGAAAAGTGTACACACACACGCAGAGCATAGCTCACAAAGCTCAATGTCCAGGTCAGATAAAGAAGTTTGACAGTTATTTCTAACTAGGGCAGGAGAAGGCACAGGTTGGTCCACAGAGGAGTCTTGTGAGCCACAGAATCCTAGAAGCACAGCTATAGATTTGGGAGAGACTCAAAGGGTCCAACTCCCTCATTTTATAAAGGAGGAAATTGAGGTCTAGGGAAGTTAAGTTCACACAGGTAGTAATTATCAGAAATAAGATTTGAACTCAGATCCTGGCTTCAAAGCCAGGTCTCTTTCCACTACAACATGCTTTGTCATAACGGACTCTGATCACCAGTCATTTCTGTGAGTATCTAAAGCAGAAAATGAAGGGCAGTTTGGGTTAATTATCAGTTATTTGCAGTTGCCCTTGAAAGCAGGGAAGGGCGGCTTGTTTTTTTCAAGGAGAGAACAGAGCCTTGATTATGTGTTATTAGCCTTCATAATTTGTCATTAGCTTCAGAAAGAGGTAGGAACAGGGAGGGCTATGTTTGTTTATCTGCAGAATGTGGGACAGGGCATGGGGAAGGAGAGAACTGGGGCATAACTGCTTGATTTATCTGAAATGTAGACAAGGAGATGCCTCTTTTGTCTTTGCTTCCTTATTCCCCTCCATGTCTTATATCCTTCAAGTTCTAGGCGTAGTACCACATCCTCCCAGAAGTCTCAGATACTGTCCTCCAGGGATCACTCTTGTTTTCTAATTGGACTTCTACTACTGTATCTAACCTATCTGTTTTTTGCAGGGCAATGGGGATTAAGTGACTTGCCCAGGATCACACAGCTAGTGTCAAGTGTTTGAGACTGGATTTGAATCAGGTCCTCCTGAATCCAGGGCCAGTGCTTTATCCACTGTGCCACCTAGCTGCCCCCTCTATCTATCTTAATATAACATCTAGCTAGGGACAGGCACCACAATGGACATGAGTGGGCTCAGAACTGAAGAAGAAATGAACAGAATGAGAGGAAAGAATTCAATAATCCCAACCTGCTCCTGACCCCAAAGCCCAATTTTTATTATGTTTGCTGTGCCTTCTCCCTCACAGTCATCACCAAACACTTGCTAAGTCCCTGACTCTGGCAATAGCCTCCTAATTAATTTCCCTGCCTCTAAGTATTTCTCTCTCGCTTTAATCCATCTCTCACAGTTGCCAAAATGATCTTTATAGGTTTGTTCTTTGGATTCTCCTCTCAAAATAACATTCAGTCTCTCATTCACTGTAGTAAGTGCTGGAGATACAAAGAAAAATAAGACAGTCCCTGCTTTGAAGAGTTTACCATCCAATAAACAGACAGACAACATGCACACAACCATTACAAACAAGCTATACAAAAGGTAAACTGGAGGGAAAAGCATTAGAAATAAGGTGATTTTAGCTACAAATGTGGGAGGGAAGTCAGGGAAGTGAGAAACAGAGAGAAGAGATGAGAAAAAAGACCCTTCCAGTCAGGGAAAACAGCCACTGAAAATTCCCAAGGTCAGGAGACTGTGGGGGTAAAGGGGAGATTGGCTGGGTTGTAAGGTCTTTGGATGCCTGAAAAAAGGGTTCTGTATTTGATTCCAGGGTTTATTAGGTGGGGGATGGAGGAAGGTAATAGATATTAGACCAGCTTTTTTGGAAATCATTTTGAGATCTGAGTAGAGGGTAGACTGAAGTGGGGAGAGACTTTTGCTAGGGAGAACAATCAGCTATTTCAATAATCTGGGCACAAGGTGGGCAGCTAGCTGGTGCAGTGGATACAGAGCTGCACCTGGAGTCAGGAAGACCCGAGTTCAAATCTGACCTCAGACACTTAATAGTTATGTGACCCTGGGCAAGTCACTTAACCCTGTTTGCCTCAGTTAACCATCTGTAAATTAAAATGGAGGAAAGAAATAGCAAACCTCCAGTATCTTCTGCCAAGAAAATGCCAAATACATAGTGTGGATTAACCTCCACTTCCCCATTTATGGAGGGAATTTGGGAGAAGAAGAAAGGTTAATGGGAGGTTTTGTTAGTAATGATGTAATTTTTTTTTTTCGTGAGGCAATTGGGGTTAAGTGACTTGCCAGGGTCACACAGCTAGTAAGTGTCAATTGTCTGAGGTCAGATTTGAACTCAGGTCTTTCCTGAATCCAGGGCCAGTACTCTATCCACTGCGCCACCTAGCTGCCCTAGTAATAATGTAATATTAATAGTCTTAAGGAGTCATTGTAATATTTCAGATTCATTCAAGGGAAGATCAAATACATGTAAGCAGAACTTTTAAAATGAAATTATAGAATTATATACTTAGAGCAACTGTTATGAGATAGAATTTATAATTTATATACAGTCCTATATTTTGCATGTTTTGATTTATGTATATAAATTCTCTGTGCTTTTTAAATGTAGCATTCAATTAAAAAACCCAAACAAGTTATAATTTAGCTCTTTTGGAGACCTTTAGTGATGGGAACCTACTGCTTTCCAAGCATCCCATTTTGTCATGTTACTATAATGTAATTATTTTTCTTTACAACAGATTATCTGCTCTCCAAATTTGGACCCATTGTTTCTAGTTCTGTACTGCTGCTTCCCACCTAATTTTTAAAATTCTAAATAAAAATGTTTGTTTAAAAGTTAAAAAAAAGAAAATGCCAAACGGGGTCATCGAGTGTCAGGACACCACTGAAATGACTCAACAACAACAAAGAGTACAAGGTAATGAGGTCCTACACGAGGATGGTATCAGTGTCAGAGGAAAGAAAGGGGCATAAAAGAGGAAATGTTACAAAGATAAAATGCTAGGACTTGGTTGCAGATTTAATATATAGGGGAGGGTGGGTGATTAGAGTGAGAGGAGAGAATTACATCTAGGTTACTAGCCTGGTGACTGGGAGAATGGTAGTTACCTCAACAATGAGGGGGAAGAAGGAAGGGGAGATGGTTTTGAAAAGAAGAGAAGAGGTTCTGTTTTGGACATGATGAGTTTAAGAAATTTACAGGGACATCCCATTTGAGCTACCCAATGGGGCAGTTGGAAACTGGAGGTCAGCAAAGTGGTTAGGGCTAAGTTAGTAGTCTGAGAAATATCAGCACAGAGATGGTAATTGAGTCTAATGAGATTGGAGTTGATGAGATCATCGACTGAAAACAGCATTGAGGAAGAATAAACGGGCCTGAGACAGAGACCTGGGAGATGCCTATGGAAACCAATATTCTTAGAATGATATTCTGTGACTATATGTTCATGAAATAATTATCACAACCTCCATAGGAACAAAACTGTGGGTGACTGAAAGACCAACAGATAGATGCTCATTGACTATAGCCGATACTTCATAGACTGTAGCATGTTGCCACTGATCACCTGCATGCAGTAAGGAGCACAAAATATATCCTCTAGGATCCACGCTTTGTGTATGTGTGTGCATGCATGTGTGTATGTATTATATACATACATATATAAACATAAATGCATGCATGTATGTGTATCTATTTTATATATGTGTGTATACACATATATGTTATAGTTTCCTCTCAGGCTAGTTTTGCTTGGCCTTTTCCTAGTGTTTGGCACTCTTGAACAAACACAGTCTCCTTCTTCAGTCTTTTTTCTTAGTTTCCCTGCAGTATTAGAGAGCTCAAATGACACACAGATCCATGGGAAAGGTAAACACCCAAGTAAAAAGCCTTGAAATAATCTAGAAGCTACAGAAGTAAATGTTTTCCTTACCAGTAAACATTAAGCACAGCATTTGAGTATGAAAATGTCATGGTTCTCTGTCCATCTCATTATAATCTTAGATTACCCATTCCCACAGGGCATAGGTTGCCTACTCACTTTTAAAATATTTCACATTTCAATCAATATTTCTAGTTTTTATATCACTTGATTTCTGAATCTACTCCTACACACCAGTCATACCTTGTAGAACAAAAAAGGGGATAAAAAACAGTTCAGCAAAATGACCAATCAATCTGACAGTACATGTGATGTCCCACACCCACATCCCCCAAACTCTACAAGAAAAACGAACTTTAAGATGACAGGGAGTCCCTGGAAGGCTTTAAAGAGAATAAATGACTGAAAAAATTTTCTTTCAATCATTCCAACACTTATTGAATGCTTACTATGTTTAGCCTCGTTCAAGATCTACAAAGATAAAGAAAACAAGGTCTCTAACTATAATGGTGGGAGATATGTCAAGACTCTCAGGTAAGCCCCGATTTCTTGATTCCACTCATGGTTGGAAAACCAATTAAACATTGCAGTGGTGGTAAGAAGGAGCCACTAGATATTGTATGGGGGGAAAAGAACAAAATAACTTGATCCAAAAAAGGAGGAATCTGTCAAGCACATTTTTTAATGGTATTCCTCTTTAGGTAGAAACTGGACTAGTTGGTGTCTGAGGACACTTCTACCTCTTAGATTCTTGGATCCTTGTCATTCTCTTCATATTATGGATAAGAAATTATGATCAGTAAGTGTCAGATATAGCAAAAGTATCCTTTATCTCTCCTAAATACACTTAAAAATAATTTAATGTATTTATGGGGAGATAAAGGATACTTCTATATTTATTTACATATGAATATAATTGATGTATTTAGGGGACATGAAGGATACTTTGCTGTTTTTCCTTTAAAAATGAACTATGTCATTCATTAGATTTTAATAGACCACTGGCAATCACTGCATCGATGGTGATTTTCTTTTTTTTGCTTTTTAGTGAGTCAATTGGGGTTAAGTGACTTGCCCAGGATCACACAGCTAGTCAAGTGTCTGAGGCCGGATTTGAACTCAAGCCCTCCTGAATCCAGGGCCGGGGATTTATCCACTGGGCCACCTAGCTGCCCCAATGGTGACTGATTTTCATGTCTTTAGAAGGTAATAACCAACTGTATGTCTGAAAGACTTCTTTTGGAGCTGTCACTCCAATGTAAATTCAAACAAATGAAGATGCCTAGAAATAGAGATGGAGAAACCATACTTCTCCTATATTAGTTATCCCTTCTTGTCCTGTTTCTGGTGGCTGACTATTGCTACTATTTATAAGATGTTATACTTCAAACTCACATTAAATGCTGACTGGAACTGAACCAACTTACACCAGAAAGGTGCTTGTTAGCATAGTGAAATATATAACAATGATAAGAAACACAGATCAAGATATTCAAAATTACTTGATCTAAGCTTACCTGTATATGTGCGACTGTTTTCCCAAAAGCTTTTCTCTGCTTGACATAATTCCTAGTTTCTTCGAACATAAATTCACATGCAGAAATGGCCAGATCAGAAATCAGTAACCTTTCCTGTAAACAAAAGAGAGAGAGCCTGAACATCATTCTGATTACTTGTGAAAATCCTTTCAATAAATTATTAGTTATAGTAAACCCCCAAAATACTCTTTTTTTTTTTTTTGCGGGGCAATGGGGGTGAAGTGACTTGCCCAGGGTCACACAGCTAGTAAGTGTCAAGTGTCTGAGGCCGGATTTGAACTCAGGTAGTCCTGAATCCAGGGCCAGCGTTTTAACCACTGCGCCATCTAGCTGCCCCCCAAAATACTCTTTACAAATTTAATACCTAAATCCCAGAAAGGAGCTATTTTTTTTAAGCATTTGTGAGGGGGGAAAAAGAACTTAAAGGGAAAATTCCATATCGTATCAACAATTCTTTATTCAATGCCTATTGTAAGCTAGGCACTTTTGTCAGGTACAAAAGCAAGCCTTTCTGTGTCTGGGTGGGACTCCCTGCCCCACCCATCCATTCAGAGACTTCACTTGGATTCATTGTAACTATTTTTTTGTTTTGTTTTTGTTTTTTGCAGGGCAATGAGGGTTAAGTGACTTGCCCAGGGTCACACAGCTAGTTAAGTGTCAAGTGTCTGAGGCCAGATTTGAACTCAGGGAGTCCTGAATCCAGGGCCGGTGCTTTATCCACTGCACCACCTAGCTGCCCCCAGTGTAACTATTAATAGATGAAAATCAAACCTGTATTGCATTTGACTAATACCATTTATTTGTTCAGTTGTTGTTCAGTCATGTCCGACTCTTTGTGAACCCCTTGGGGTTTTCTTGACAAAGATATTGGGGGCAGCTAGGTGGTGCAGTGGATAGAGCACCGGCCCTGGAGTCAGGAGGACCTGAGTTCAAATCTGGCCTCAGACACTTAACACTTACTAGCTGTGTGACCCTGGGCAAGTCACTTAACCCCAATTGCCTCACCAAAAACAAAACAAACAAACAAACAAACAAAAAAAAACCCCGAAGACAAAGATACTGGAATGGTTACTTTTAATTCTTTGTTAATAATATAACATTAATAATGAAAATAAATAATATAAAATTATAATGTAAATAGTAAATAATTACTAAAGCTATGGCACCTAACTCTCCACCACGAATGCACACGGGACATGGTCTCAGGAGACATCTAGTTTTAAACTTTAATAAGCTTAAAACTGCACTTAAGACTTTGGGGATGCCACGTACGGTTCCAAACCGGCAGCTGAAAGGAAGAGTAAAGACTTAATGTGGAAGGTGGCACTTGAGCCGAGTCTTGAAAGAACTCTGAGAGATGGAAGCAGGGAGGAATTCTATCCCAGGCTACACGGGGCAATAGACACTACAAAAACATGGAAATGGAGTAGAAACGTCAGGTAGAGCCATTTGACTGGACCTCCTAGTCATGAGTAATAAGGCTGAAAAGTTAGGGCCATGTTGAGAAGGAGAGGAAATGCCAAACAGAAGGGCTAAGTTCATTTCTAGAGGTAATAGGGATCTGGGAGGCATTTGCATGGAGATGATGATAACTATACGATGAAGTAACAAGTTGCAACTAAGAGTATAGAAAAAGAGAAAAAGGGGACCCAAGACAAAACCTTGGGTTCCACCTCCTCTAGTAGGCATGCTATCAATGAAAATCCAGAGGAGTCTAAGACGGTGTAGTTAAGACAGGGTAATGGAGAACCAACATCATGAAAACCCCAAAAGAAGAGATGGTCCAGGAGAGGGTGGTAGAATATTGTCAAATGCTACAGAGAGGTCAAGAAGGATGAAGACTGTAAAAAGGTCATCATATTTGGCAGTTAAGAGCTAAAGAACAAGGAAAGCCTTGTCTATGGTGGACTGTCAGTTGATTATGATTGCACTGCCTTTTCATCACTGCTCATTACCAATCTGCTTCTGAGTGTGGTGGCCTTTTTCTATCAGGCTCCATGTGGAACAAATGCTGATGACCCATGCAAAGGAGAAAGGAAGAAGCCCAGAATGCATAGGCTAACCTCTGTCTAACAGGACAAAAGGATCCAAGGGCAAATTTTGACCATGGGATGTGTTGAAAGTAGTCCCATCCCAACTCTGCTACTCACAATGGGGTCAGCTTTGTCCAAGTCAGAACATGACAGCTGCCTTTGCACCAACACGGCCTGCTCTGTGATCACTCTGAAAGGCAGTGTGGCGTCATGAAATATACACTGGACCCGGTCTCAGGAGATGACATCTTATATTAATCCTGCCTCTAACATTTACTAACAAACATTGTGAACATGGACAAAGCCATCAAACCTCAGTTTCCTCATCTTTAAGATGGAAATAATGTATATAAAGTAACCTTAAAGTATTGCAGTATTTTTCTTTTTATTTATTTATTTATTTTTGTGCAGGGCAATGAGGGTTAAGTGACTTGCCCAGGGTCACGCAGCTAGTGAGTGTCAAGTGTCTGAGGCTGGATTTGAACTCAGGTCCTCCTGAATCCAGGGCTGGTGCTTTATCCACTGCACCACCTAGCGGCCCCCTACAGTATTAACTATTATGTTTGAAAAAACAAGAATATTTTCATCACTACAGGGTGATCAACTCTAAAACCGGACATAGAGGAGTCCAACCCTTTACAGCTTAAACTTTGTCACCTTGAACTAAGAAGATGATTTTATCTATATTATTTTATTTGCAAAGTTGAAATTTACCATCCAATGTGATTTAGATGATGGTTTCCAGCCTGGCAATCTGCTACTAATCTTGACCTTTTAAAGTTAAAGTATTACAGGATATTATGGAACAACACTTAAGAAGGGAATAGTATCTGTTATAAAAATCCTTCTAGATCCTTTCTATTTTTTTTATTTTCATTTTCTTTCAATTTCCTCCTTTCATTTTCATCCTTATTAAATTTCTCCTGCAATGATTTGACTTAATTGGGTCTATAGTCAAGATCTCTTTTAAACTGGTTTCACCTGACTTTGTTTTTCTTTTAGGAAAAAATATTGATTTTGCTTGGGGACTGTTATTATATAGTTTCCATGGCCAAAGAATTTACCATTTAGTGGCCAACCTCTTGGTGATGAGCCTCTCTGTACTTAGCTGTGTTGGTTTTCAAAACACTGATTCAGTTCAGATTCAGAGCCTCTCATTCATAATAACCCGCCATAGTCTATACTCAGCTGGCATAGCTTTTAGGAACCAGGATCACCTCCACATTACAATGACGTATCAGAATAATCCTCTGTAAAAGTACTGGATAGGTTGAGATTCCCACCAAGAGAATTAACAGCAATACTGATAAGATCATGGATCCATTAAAAATTGTTGTTACAGGACTGCCAATGATGTGGCTATTTATATTTATGCCAATTCATTGCTTCCAAAGGAATAATCATAGACGTAAACAAATAGGAAAACATGGTATAGTGAAATTTAAACAACTCAATACTACTTCCAAAACATGAATAAAAAAATGGCACTTCGCCATTGGCAGCCACTGTGAAATAATAAGAGGGCTGGGTCTGGAGTCAATGAACATGTGTTCAAATCCTACCTTTACTAGGGACTACATCTCTATGTGATCTTGGGCTTTACCTCTCTGGGACTCAGCATGTTAATTTGTAAAATGAGGAGGTTGGTTTTTTTTGTTTTTGTTTTTGTTTTTTTTTTGCGGGGCAGTGGGGGTTAAGTGACTTGCCCAAGGTCACACAGCTAGTAAGTGTCAAGTGTCTGAGGCCGGATTTGAACTCAGGAACTCCTGAATCCAGGGCCGGTGCTTTATCCACTGCGCCACCTAGCCGCCCCAAGGAGGTTGGTTTTTAACAGTGACTTCCCGACCTAAATCCTATGTTCTACTTGATGAACTCTATTCAAAGTAGTTACATAGAATCACCGATTAGAGCTGGAAGAACCTTCTCAAGTCATCTAATGCCCAACTGCTCTTTACAGATGAGGAAACAGGCTCAAAGAATGATGTGCCCAAGGTCATATGCTGAGTAGTGAGTAGAATTAGGATTTGAACACGTGTCTTCTGATTCCAGGTACTCCGGTGATCTTTCCATTATATAACAGCTGCCTACAGGCCGTGTGTCATTTTTGCATTATGTAGTATGTGTTACTGAGCTGACTGATCTCCATTATGAAGACTCTCTCCTGGTTTATTATTAAGTACAGCAGAGCTGGGATCCAACATAAGTACTGACTCCAAATTCTGCCCTTTGTTCATCCTACTATGTCATCACTGCCAAATTTTCTATGAGCTAGATGAGCAGTAACTTTATTATCGTCATGCCACTAAATCTGCTCCAGATAATTCTGAAACTGCTGAGGCCAGGGTCGCCAGATTAGATTGTCTCCATTATTTCTCTCTATAGTCATACTGACTAGAAATCCAGGTTTAGTATTCATAAGGGAAATTGGTATATAGTTTTCATCTGGTTTTGCTCTCCTTGATTATTTGTGTCATAGAAGGAACTTGGTAAGATTCCTTTATTTTTTTCAAACAGTTTATGTACTATTCAATTGTTCCTTAAATGTTTGGTAGTATTCACTTGTAAATTCATCTGATCCTGAATTTTTTTTTCTTAGGGAGCTAATTTATGACTTGTTCAATTTCTTTTTCTAAGGAAGAGTTATTTAAATATTCTATTTCCTGTTCTGTTAATCTGGGCAATTTATATTTTTTGAAAATATTCATCCATTTCATTAAGGTTGTTAGTTTTATTGGCATTTCCATTCAATATTCTCCAGAGGTCTATCATATATACATATACAATCATACATAACTTTTCTGAAATTCTATTCATCTTCTTAACTTTTTATTTATTTTATGGTTAGATTGATCTGGCTTGAAAATTAAATGGAGGTTCCCTCAATTAGTATAGTTTTACTGTCTATTTCTTCCTATAACTCATTTTACTTATTTTTTTAAATTTAAAGAATTTAGGTGCTATTTTGTTAGGTGTATTTATGTACAGTGTTGATATCAATTCATTATCTAATAACACCTCTTAGTAAAATGGAGTTTATCTCTTTTAATTAGATTTATTTTTGCTTTTTCTTTGTCTGAAATCATGATTGCTAACCCTTTTTTTAAAAACTTTAGCTGAAGCATAATATATTCTGCTTCACTCCATTTTTTAAACTCGGTGTGTCCCTCTGTTTCAAATGTGTTTCTTGTAAACAACATATTGTCGAATTCACATTCACAGTTATAATTACTCACTATGCATTTCCCTCCATCCTGTTTTTCTGTTTATCCTTCTCTTTTTGTCCCATCCTTCCTTTAAAATCTGCTTTGCTTCTGACCACTGCCATCTTTTATCTGCCTTTCCTTTTTTCATTGCCCTCCCCACCCCCCAACCTTATCCCTTTCTCATTTTCCTTCCCTGTTGGGTAAGATAAATTTCTACTAACAATTGAATATGAATACAAATGTAAGTAAGGTTTAAGTGTTGCCCTCCCTTCGTTTTCCCCTTTATTATAAAATCTCTTCTTTGCACACCTTTTTATGTCATTTTTCCCATTCTTCCTCTTCCTTCTCCCTTCTTCCAAGGCATTCTTTTTTCTTACCTATACATTTATTTATATTATTCCAACATCGTAAACTCACTCCTGCACCCTCTTTCAATGTAAAATCCTTCTTTTGTTGTTTAGTAGTTTTTCAGTCATGTCCAATTCTTTGTGACCACGTTTGGGGTTTTCTTGGCAAAGATGCTGAAGTGGTTTGCCATTTCCTTCTCTGGCTCATTTTACAGACAAGGAACTGAAGCAATCAGGGCTAAGTGACTTGCCCAGGGTCTGAGGCCAGATTTGGATCATGAAGAGGTGTCTTCCCAGACTCCAAGTTCAGTGCTTTAGCCACGTGCAACACGCCGTGCTCCCATGTCCTTCTAAGGAAACCTAATAATAATAAAGTTCTTAGAAGAGACACATGTATCATCTTGCATTAGGAGGAAGGGTTACAGTTGAGTCCCTTATGATTTCTCTTTCATGTTTATATGCTTCCCTTGAGTTTTGTATTTGAAGATAAAATTTTCTCTTCTGCTCTGGTCTTTTCATCAGGAATGCTTAAAAGTCCTCTATTAGGGCAGCTAGGTAGCACAGTAGATAAAGCACCGGCCCTGGATTCAGGAGGACCTGAGTTCAAATCTGACCTCAGACACTTGACACTTACTAGCTGTGTGACCCTGGGCAAATCACTTAACCCTCTTTGCCCTGCAAAAAAAAAAAAAAAAAAAAGTCCTCTATTTCATTAATATCCATTTTTTTCCCAGAAGGAGTACATTCAGTTTTGTGGGTGGGTTATTCTTGGTTGTAATTCCAACTCTTTTGCTTTCCAGAATATATTTCAAGCCCTCCACTCCTTTAATGAGGTAGCTGCTAAATCTTATGTGATCTTGGCTGGTTCCACATTTCATTTTAAAGTTTGAAGGAGAATACTGGGAGAGCTCAGCTAAGTGGTTCTCTACTCTGCCATCTTGGCTCTACCTCCTCAGAAATCTCTCCTTTTCCTTCCTACTTCCTTCTAGGATAAAATGAATTTCTGTACCCAACTGTGTGTTTTGTGTATTCTTCCTTCCTTGAATCAGTTCAGATGAGAGTGAGTTTCAAGTGTTGCCTGTTCCCTCTCACTGTCCCTTCCCCATTGTATACGACTCTTCCTTGTAGATCCCATTTATGTGACAGAATTTTCTTCATTTTTCCTTTCCTTTCTCCCCTCTCCAAGGATATTCCTCTTTCCTACACCTCCATTCTTTTTTTAAAAGATCATCCAAATATAATAGAATCTCTGACTAATTAGACTCCCACTAAGACCCTTGGTCATAATAAAGTTCTGAGGGGGGTGACATATCTCATCTCTCCTTATAATAATGTAAACAGGGACAGCTAGGTGGTACAGTGGATAAAGCACTGGCCCTGGATTCAGGAGAACCTGAGTTCAAATACAGCCTCAGACACTTATGACTTACTAGCTGTGTGACTCTGGGAAAGTCACTTAACCCCCATTGCCCTACACAAAAAAACAACAACAACAAAAAATAATGTAAACAGTTTAGCCTTTTTTACTGCTATGAATTTTCATTTATATTTACCTTTTTATCCTTCTCTTGAAGCCCATGTTTACTTTTTCTTAGCTTTCCCAAGATGATTTTTCTAGATTGTTAGGGAGTAGGGATGTTCAGAGAACTAGGCAAAAATGCTGACTCTCACAGCTGCATCTTGACTCCATCTCCTCATACATTTGACATTTCAATGCTAATTGCCCAATATTCCTAAAACATTCTTTTAACCTATAAAGTGAATTTCCAAGTGTCAAAACCAATAAGAACAAATGGAAACACACCTCTACCATCCAAAAAGGTTCCAATTACTCCTGTTCTACTTCACATTCGTATTATACAGAGGTAGGAATGCATACCTCTATACAGGATACAGACATGAATACAAAGTGACCTTACCTGTGGAAGCTCAGCCATGAGGTAATAGAAGCCTTTGTTCTCTTCTCCGAGTAGGGCACTTGCTGGCAAACGTACATCTTCAAAAAACAACTCTGCTGTATCCTTTTTAAAAAGGACATAAGCAAAGAAAAAAAAATTATATTATATGGCCATAGTCTTTTTAAGAGCAAGGAAATAGTATCTTTCCATACAGTTACAAGTGAAAAGAAGTTTAAGAAATCTTGAAATATACTAAGATTTTTACCTGGTTACTGAAAACATGATGTGTGGGAAAAAATCATTTGGATAGGAATGATAGAGGTAGAAACTATGTGAACATGATATGTGTTGCAGGTTATAATAATAATAATTAACATAATAACAACAGTAACAAGCATTTATATAGCACCTACTATGTGGTAGGTAATTGTGCTAAGTGCCTTTACTAAATTTCTCACGTGAACTTCACAACAACCCTGGGAAGTAGGTACTATTATTATCCCGCATTTTACAGATAAGGAACTAAGGAAAATATGCCATTGTGACTTTTCTAGGCCCAAAGATAGTAAGAGTGTCTAAGGCTGGATTTGAAACTCAGGTATTCTGACTCTAAGTGCGCATTATTGCCTAACTAGCCACCGTAGAATTTTTCAATATTGAATCAAACATTGTTGTGTAACCAAACTATTGTTTGTCACTATGGCTTACGCTGAGCTTTCAAATCACCATTGTTAATGAAGCTTCCTCCCTTGATAAATCCTTTTGTTCCATTTTCCACTAGGAAAAGGCTAATACCATGGGCGGGTGAACGAGCTTCCCGGTTTGTAACAGCAACGACGATCACTACATCACTCATCCACCCATTAGTAATGAAGACCTATATGAAAATACATAAACATCAAAATACTTTATAATACTTCAGAGAGACAAGATAGTGTCATGTTAGGAGTGCTTGCCTCATAGCCAAAAAGACCTGAATTCAAGTCTCACCTCTGATACATACTAGCTGAGTGATCCTGGAAAAGCCAAAGTAACTTCTTAGTGGTCTAGGCAACTCTCTAAATTGTGGCAAAGGGGTCAGTCTGCATTGGTAGGAGTTCCCTATGCCAATGATCTCACAGGTCTAGTCCTTTTTCCTGTCCTATAGTATTCCAAGTCTGTGTGCTGAAAAGGAAGAAAGCTATTTCATTCAAAATGAGACAAAGGCATTATTTGATGCCTGCTCTCTACTTCTGTAGAGTCAGCTAAATTATGGCAGACTTCATTTCTCAGAAAGCAATGGAAAGGAAAAGATCCAAGTGCTGCCAAGAGCAGTGTCTCTCAATTTTTGTTTTGCTAAGTAAGACTAAAAAAAAAAAATGACAGGCAGAACTCTCTGTTTTCAAACCCCAAATAATTACCCATTGGGCAGTTAGAAACCACCCTAGAATGAAATACCAAGGAAGGAGGCTGAGGCAAAGCCACATCAAAGGACTGTGGCATTTACGTAACAATATTTACAATTTCGATTCTGTGTAATTCAACACATTCTTATTGCTAATCCTCTAAGTCCCTAGTGCTGAGAATATGAGGACAAAAAAAAAAAAAAGAAAAAGAAAAGAAAAGGCTGAAGATCACAGGCCTGTTCTCCCATATAAATAAATACAATTAATATAAAATAATTTGGATACCAGAAAGGAGAGGAAGCACTCCCAGCTGTGGAACCAGGAAAAGTCTCTTATAGAAAGTGGTTCCTGAGTTGAGATTTAAGAGGAAGCCAGGGGCAGCAATGTGACACAGTGGATACAGCACTGGCTCTGGAGTCAGGAGGACCCGAGTTCAAATATGGCCTCAGACACTTGACATTTACTAGCTGTGACCCTGGGCAAGTCACTTAACACCAATTGCCTCACCAAAAAAAAAAAAAAAAGAGGAAGCCAGGAATTCTAAGAGGCACTGATGACTAAGGAGTTTATTACAGGAGGTGGACTATAATGCATGAAGGAACATCAGTTAGGCCAGTGAGTGAGCGGAAATAATGTGAAATTAGTATGGAAAACCTAAAATCTTTAGTATATAAAAGGAAGAGATAAAGACAAAGAACTGAACTTGTCACCATCAAGCCATAATAACAACAACTTATACTTCTATAGGATTTTATAGTTTACAAAGTAATTTCATGCTCATTACCTCATTTAATCCTTACAATAACCTTAGGCGATAGTTAAGGATCAAAGAATCATAGATTTCAAGCTAGACTATACATACATTAGAGGGATTCTAATCCAACACATTCAGATGAAGAAAACAAGGCAAGAGAAGTTAAGCATTTCCCCTTAGGTCACACAAGGAATAGGCATAATGGCTAAGAGTCAAACCCAAGAGCTGACTCCAAATTCAAACCCCTATTCTACTGATGGGGGAACTTCAGAGCGTCAAGACTAACAAATACTACTATAAATAAACAAAACTACTACTAGAACTTGGATCCCCTGACTACAGACCCCATGGTCTTTCCAACTTGCTATTTCAATTTAATTATATTCAATTAAACAAATATCTATTAAGTGTCTGCTATGTAAAGGACAGGAATATTTCTTCACACATGTTCTTGACTATTTCTCCTTCATAATTTATTATTGGATTTCCTTTTCAAAGAAGTTGAGCCCAACTTCTTGAGAAGGGCCCCAAAAAGCTACCTTCCCTTTAATGCCACATAAAAGATCTCTACTGTACTGTTTTACAAAGTTCTATGAGGTTAAAGGGGGCATATTACTTTCATTTGGCCTGGGGTGAGCAAAAGCCCACTGGCCGAGGCATTTCGTCCTAGTTTAAATTATACAAAATCTCCTGTATTTGAGATACCTATTCATACCAGGTAAAGGTAGGTTCTAAAAGATACACATATTTCCAGGATTGAGACATAGCCAGTGCAAAAACAAAGAGACAGGAAGTACAGCATCGTGTGTATAAGGGATGAACTGAAGGCCAGTTCAGGTGGATCTCATCATGAGAATAGGGGAATAATAGTATAGGATAATGTCAAAAGGTTAGCACAGTGCCTGGCATATAATAAGTGCTTAATAAATGTTTATTGATTGAGTAACTGAAGGAGTAGGTTGGGGCCATGTTGTGAAGGAATTTAGATGATACATAGGGGAGTTTAGGAGATGAAATCTAAGAAAGGATCAAGTAATAAAGCATATGGTATTAAATATTTATACATAATTTAGGCATAATAAGCAAGAACAAACAACCTTAAAACCAGCAGGTAAATTTGACCTCAGAGCTATCACTTGCATTTTGGTGGAATGGGACTGATGATTGGAATATGGCTCTAGAAAGATATACTGTACTTTATTCACAAGGCACAAAACTGACAGAAGCTAGGAGGTATAGTGGATAGACCCTGGGCCCTGGAGTCAGGAAGACATGAGTTCAAATTCAGTCTCAGACACTTACTAGCTGTGTGACCCTAAGTCACTTTACCTTTATCTGTCTTCATCTTTCCTTATCTGTAAAATAATACTTGATATATACAATATAAAAATATTTTTAAATGTAAACTTTATATAAAATCTTTTGAGTCCCTGTCATTAAGGAATTTATATTCTAATGGGGAAACACAACACATATGGGAGCTAAAAAGAAGATAAAAATTTGGAAATTGGACTGAAATTGGTATGGCTAGAAGTGCTAGGTTTTACATACCTTGCTACCATTGAGAATCCAGTCATTTCCATCTTTCTTTGCATTTGTTCTTACTCCCTGTAAGTCACTGTAATTGATCAGAAAGAGGGAAAAAAATTAAAAGAAACTGGTGTCACCACCTGGTAAAAATCTAACAATAAAAACAATACAGAAATAACTGACTATAAAACATGAGGGACAATTGATAACTAAGGCAGATTTAAATATTTCTTTAAAATGCTTTCCCAGGGCATAAAGGAAAATACTGTCAACTTTATGTTACAAAAATTATAAGCATTGTATCTTCTGCTGTACTCAAAAGATTTATATATATAATATATATATATATATACACATATACATAGTAATTTGCACATCATAGGTAACTGTCCATGAAATTGGTGGGAGGGGGGAATGTGTATAAGGCATATTAGTAAAGTGGAAAAAACTTCCTTTTTTGTCTCTGTACCCCTAGCACAAATGCAGTTCTTGTCACATAGTAGGTACATAAATAATTGATGTCATGGTGTGAAAGCATTTAACTAAGACCTGACTTCAAATCTGACCTGACACTTTCCAGCTGTGTGACCCTGGGCAAGTCACTTAACATGTTTGCCTCAGTCTCCTCAACTGTTAAACTAGGATGATAATAGCACAGTTTAGTACAGTATTCCCAGGAGCAGAGACCCCAAGTATGCTCGACCATGCCTGGCCAGATTGAGAAGTTTAAGGCAATACAATAAATAGATGAGAGTCTGAATGTGTTAAACAAATCAATGTGTTGAATGAATGAATTGTAAAAACAAAAACAAAACTCAGTATCTAGGGAACAAATGTCTATCTCTACCATGTTACTGGACCAAGCAGAACCAAGGCCAGGAAGCATGTGTGATATGATGCTTCCTGGTGAAGGCGAGTTCAGAATCTCACCACACTGTAGGTTGCGAGGCCTGACTCTAGTCTTCTGTTATCCAGGGGCTAAGGTCTAGATTCTCAATGCTCCAAAGCAGGAGAGGAAGCATAATAAAAGGGGGAGAGGAGGGGTAGCTGTGTGGCACAGTAGATAAAGCATGGGTCCTGGATTCAGGAGGACCTGAATTCAAATCCAATCTCAGACACTTAACACTTACTAGCTGTATGACCTTAGGCAAGTCACTTAACCCTCATTGCCCTGCAAAAAAAAAAAAAAGGGGGAGGGAAGAGAGGGGTTTCAAAGCGGGATTTGCCAGACCTTAACAGGGGGAAATGGTCTCAGGAAAACAATAGAGATCCTAAACCAGCAGAGACAACGTCAACATGAAAATTTTCCTCTTAGTGGTTCCCCAGTCCCCCTGGTATAAGATCAACCCCTCTGTTTAGCATTTTAATCTCTTCATAACGCGGCCCCAAACTACCCCTTCAATGACTCAATCAGTAAACATTCACGAAGCACTTGTAATGGGCCAGGCACTGGGCATTATCCCATACCTTTGTTTCCCTGTACTCCTGCTAAGATACAAGCACACTAAATTTCTACATATTCTTCCATAGCACCATCTATCTCTTGGTCTCTGCCCTGGCTGTCCCTCAATACCGAGTCCATCTCCTCTTTCCTTTAAGATACAGTTTAAGCCACATCTTCCCTGATGTTCTCAGCTGCTGGGGCTGTCCTCTCTTCCAAACTACATGATATTAAACTATATGAATGAGGGGAAAAAATAGCCCTTCCTTCACGGGGTTGTTGTGAGGATCAAAGGAGATAATATTTATAAAGCACTTAGCATAGTATGTGGCACATTTGTTGTTGCTATTGTTTAGTCACTCAGTTGTGTCTGCCTGGTAAGCCAGCGTGCTGTCCGTGGGCTTTTTTTGGCAAAGATATTGGAGTGGTTTGCCATTTCCTTCTCCAGTGGATTAAGGCAAACAGAGGGTAAGTGACTTGCCCAGGGTCACACAGTAGTGTCTGAGGCCATATCTGAACTCAGTTTTTCCTGAATGTTTCTCTTCAAGGTTGGAGGGAAGTACCCATATATAGTACTATAGATAGAACACTGACTTGGATTTAGGAAGACCTGGTTTCAAATCCTGACCCAGATATTTACTAGTGTGAAGCTGGGCAAGTTGGTTAAACTCGGTAGGCCTCCATTTCCTTATTTTATACATGAGGGGTTAGGTTCGGTGGCCTCTAAGGTTTCTTGCAGCTCTAAATCTATGATGGTAAATGCGTGTTGACTGAACAGCATTATCAATTTTGGAGTAAATTTATAGTTTGTAATCATAGCCAAGGGCAACCAGCTGGCACAGTGGATAAAGTGTTGGGCCTGGAGATAAGAAGACTCATCTTCTGGGGTTCAAAGCTGTCCTCAGACACTTATTAGCTGTGTGATCCTGGGCAAGAGACTTAACCTTGCTTGCCTCAGTTTCCTCATCCGTCAAATGAGCTGGAGAAGGAAATGACAAACTATTCCAGTATCTTTGCCAAGAAAACCCCAAATGGGGTCACAAAGAATTGAACACGACTGAAATGACTCGACAACAACAAATGAGAGCTTCATAGCTACGGAAGGGAAACACATTTTCCCAAGTCATAAATTGAATACTTAAGTACAGTTGTTTTTCACAAAGAAACCTGCAATAGATCCAAAATTCTTGGCAAACAAAGGCCATCTTCTGGCAGGACTGCTAAGAACATCCAAACAAAATCTGTCAGCTTACCTTCCTGCCCCAGGCTCGGTCATAGCTATGGCTCCAATACACTTGCCAGCAGTCATGTCAGGGATAAATCGTTTAATCTGTTCTTCTGATCCATAGTTTGCAATATAGGGCATAACGATGTCTGAATGAAGACTAAATCCGGGGCCTGTACAATTTGAGTATGCTCTTAGAAAGTTAAGGGGGTAGGGGTGGGAGTGGATGAGAAGAGCAATGGGGTAAAAAAAAAATTAAACCCGACAAAAAACAGGTATTATTGGTGCTGTTTGATTCTATCTGATATTGATTTCTTTAATTTTTTGATGTATTTGTTATCTCACTCAGATGGATACTTCCCCCCAACCATGAAGAACATAAGACATTTAGAACAACCTAATGTTATTTCCCTATTTTCTCGATATTGTATGGATACCCCCTGGGCCATCCCTCCCTCTCTCACTCTATGATTGGACCATTTTTTCCCTTTTTACTTTGGTCATACTTTTAAAAGAATAGTTTTTTTTTTTCTTTAAAGGATCAAATGTCAGCCTCATAAATGGTCTTTCATGAATATTTGACTATCCACAAAAAAAGAATATTTGACTAAAATATTTCAATAACTATTTTCAACATCTACAGATTGAGCAATTTCAAAGGCAGCCATCCTTCCCCTCTCTCTCTCCAGTCCCATGGCCCCAGTGATTTAATCCAAGTGCTCAGGCTTCATAAGGAAATATGGCATTAATGTCTGAAAGTAGTTGAGGAGACAATGTGTCCTACCTAGTGGAAAAAATGCACTGGATTTGGAGCCAGGAAGCTATACTGAAAGTATAACTTCATTACCATGTGACCATGGACAAGTCACATAGCATTCTGGGTCAGTTCCTTATCAGTAAAATAAAGGGATTACAGTAAATAATTCCTAAGGTCTTTTCCAGATCTGGCACACTGTGATTTATTATTCATCACAAAAATATCAATCAACATACTTAGTAAATAAAAATGCAGCTAAACACTTACTGTTCCTCCCAGACAATAGCTGCAGAAAGAAGGTCTCCACCAATACCGCCATATTTCTCGGCAATATTGACACCTAGTAGGCCTTGTTTTCCAGCTGCTTCCCAAACTTCCCTACTTACCTCTCCTGCTTTCTCCCACCTACAAATTGAAAAGAGTTAAGAATTAGAGAATTTCTTATTTTCCAGATGGTTAGCCCTTCTATTTTACTTATCTTCTAAAGGAGCATGTTAATCTGTGACACCTTATATAATCATTGGTGGTATCTTCTCCTATTCTTTCTTTTTTTCCTTCTCTCTTCTCTTTCCTCTTCTCCTGTAGATATGTTAGGCCTGGCTAGCACCCAGTAGGAACAACAGGCAATGCTTGATGCTGCTGTTATCTCTTGAGTTAAATAAGGTGCTGGCTTTTTGCCTGAAGGTTAAGCATCACAATATATGGTCCAAAAGCAGGACAGGCCTGAGAAAAAGCCTGTGTAATAGGGGAGGAAACAGCAGGGAATCCTGTTCTACTGTTCTTCCAGCTGGAGAAAAGGAAGACAACTGAGCCCACAATGTGGCTTCCACGAAATGGAACCCCGAGAAATTCAGATATTTACTTATTACAAATTAACTAAGACAATTGCTACTGGGGTGTGCACTAACTCTATTCCTTTTTCTTAGGTCAAAGGAAGTTCTACTGATTGTTGTCATGTAATAGAAAATCAAGAGGTGTCCATCACTTGGAAAACAGGTGAACAACATGATAGAGAATATAATGGACTATCATTATATCATAAGAAATGATGAAATGCTGTAGACAATATAAAATATTTGGGATCTACTTGCCATGACAAACCCAGGAACTATATGAACACAATTACAAAACACTTTTCACAAAAATAAAATTAGATCTAAACAATTGGAAAAATATAAATTGTTCATGATTGAGCTAATATAATAAAAATTACAATTCTATCTAAATTAATTTACTTATTCAATGCCATACCAATCAAATTATCAAAATTTATTTTACAGAGCTAGAAAAAATAATAACAAAATTCATCTGGAAGAACAAAAGTTCAAGAATATCAAGGGAATTAATGAAAAAAAAAAACAAAGGAAGGTGGCCTAGTCATACTAGATCTAAAACTATATTATAAAGCAGCAGTCATCAAAACTATTTGCTACTGGCTAAGAAATAGAGTGGTGGATCAGTGCACACAAGACACAATAGTAAATGACTATAGTAATCTACTGTTTGATAAACCCAAAGACTCCAGCTTCTGGGATAAGAACTCTCTATTTGACAAAAATTGCTGGGAAAACTGGAAAATAGTAGGGCAGAAACTAGGCACAGACCAATACCTTACAACATATACCAAAATAAGGTCCAAATGAGTTCATTATTTAATTATAAAGGGTGATACCATAGTCAAATTAGGAGAGGAATAGTTTACCTTTCAGATCTATAGAGAGGGGAAGAATTTATGACCAAACAAGAGATAGAGAACAATATGAAATGCAAAAATGGATCAATTTTATTTCATTAACTCAAAAAGGTTTTACACAAACAAAACCAATGCAACCAAGATTAGAAGGAAAGCAGAATGCTGGGAAACAATTTTTACATCCAGTATTTCTGAAAAAGGCCCCACTTCTAAAATATGTAGAGAATGGAATCAAATTTATAAGCATACATGTCATTGAGAAAGGCAAAGAATATGAACAGGCGGTTTGCAGATCAAGAAATTAAAGCTATCTACTATCTTATGAAAAAATGCTCTATATCACTATTGAATAGAGAAATACAAACTAAAACAACTCTGAGGTACTACCTCATACCTATTAGATTGGCTAATATGACAAAAAAAGAAAATGATAAATGGAGAAGATATGGGAAAATGAGAACACTAATACATTGTTGGTGAAGTTGTGAACTGATCTAACCATTTTGAAGAGCAATTTAGAACTATGCCCAAGGGATATCAAACTGTTCATACCCTTTGACCCAGCAATACCACTATTAGGTCTTTTTCCCAAAGAGATCATAAAAAAGGGAAAATAACCCACATGTACAAAAATCTTTATAGAAGCTCTTTTTGTGGTAGCAAAGAATGGAAATTGAGGGGATGCCCATCAATTAGGGAATGGCTGACCAAGTTGTGACAAATGAACGTAATGGAATACTACTGTGCTATGAGAAATTGATGAGCAGGGCAGATTTCAGAAAAACCTGCAAAGACTTACATGAACTGATGCTGCATGAAGTGAGCAGAACCAGGAGAACATTATCACAGTAACAGCAACACTTGTGTGATGAATCAGCTGTGAAAGGACTTAGCTCTTCTCAGCAATACAATGATCCAAGTTAATTCCAATAGACTTATTATAGAAATGCTCTCCACATCAAGAAAAACACAACTAGGGAGTCTGGATGCCAGATCAAAGTATACTATTTTCACTTGTTATTTTTTCTTTCTTGTGGTTTTTCTATTTTGTTCTGATTTTTTTAACAACATGATTAATATGAAAATATGTATAATATGATTGTACATGTATAACCTATATCTGATTGTTTGCTGTCTTGGGGAGGGGGGAGGAAAGGGATGGAGGGAGAAAAATTTGGCACTGAAAATCTTACAAAAATGGATGTTGAAAACAATCTTTACATGTATTTGTGAAATAAAATACTACTAAAAACAAAAGAAAAAAGAAATGATGAAATGGACAATTTCAGAGTGAACTGGGAAGACTTTATAAACTGGTGCAGAGAAGAAAACCTGGAGGGCAGTTTATACAAAAGTAACAACTTTGTAGGGACAAACAGCTTTGAAATACTTCTTATTAATGCATTTTCTTTTTTATTTAATAATATTTTATATTTTAATTACATGCAAAGACAATTTTTAACATTCATTTTTGGAAAGATTTTCAGTTCCAAATTTTTCTCCCTCCCTTCCTCCTTCCCTTTGGCCTTTATCCCCTCCCCAAGATGGCAAGCAATCTCATATATGTTATATATGTGCAATCATGTAAAACATAGTTCTATATTAGGCATGTTGTAAAAAATAGAACAAAAGTAAAAAACATGAGGGAAAAAAATCCAAAAGTGAAGATAGTATGCTTTGATCTGCATTCAGATTCCATTAGTTCTTTCTCTGAATGTAGATATAATTTTCCATCATGAATCTTTGGAATTGTCTTGGATCATCAATGCATTTTTTTAAACCACAATTCCGATGAAATAAGTTGCCCGCCTCCTCACAAAAATCAAGGTGCAGAATGAGATATGCATCTTTGAACAGTGCAAACCTGTAGATCTGTTACAAAGATGGTATTTTTCTTTTTTTCATTGGGAGAAGGGGATGAGTTAACTATGAGGTTGCCCCCCTCCAATAAAAAGAGAAATAAGAAAAATGGGTCATTGAAGTATTTCACATTTAAAGATCTCATATTTAAGTTATTTTAAAATGGGTCTTTTAAAAAATGGCACAAGACACACTCAGGAACTATATGAACACAACTATAAAATATTTTTCTAAAATCAGATCTAAACAATTGGAAAAATATTAATTGCTCATACGTAGGCCACGTCAATATAATAAAAATGACACTCACTCAGTGCCATACCAAACTATCAAAAATATTTTTTGGAGATAAAAATAATAATAAAATTCATCTGGAAGAACAAAAGCCCAAGAATATCAAGGGAATCAATGAAAAAAAAAAAGCAAAAGAAGGTGGTCTAGCAGTACCAGTTATCAAACTATATTATAAAGTGGTAATTATCAAAACAATCTTGTAGCTAAGAAGTCGAATAGTGGATCAGTGGAATAGGATAGGTACAAATTACACTATAGTAAATGACTATAGTAATCTAGTATATGATAAACCAAAGATACAACCTTTTGGAACAAAAGCATTATTTGACAAAAACTTCTGGGAAAACTGGAAAATAGTTTGGAAGAAACTAGGTCAAAAAATAAGGTCAAAGTGGGTAAATGATTTATACAGAAAAGGTGATACCATAAGGAAATCAAGAGAGTATGGAATAGTTTATCTGTCAGATTTATGGACAGGGGAAGAATTTAGGACCAAAAAAGATATAGACAGCATCACAAAATGTAAAATAATTATTTTTAAATCTATAAAATTAAAAAGCTTTTGTACAAACAAAACCAATGTAACCAAAATTATAAGGAAAGCAGAAAACTGGGAAATAATTTTTGTAACAAGCATCACTAATAAAGGCCTCATTTCTTACATATAGAGAGAACTGAATCAAATTTACAAAAATACAAGTCATTCATTCCCCAAGTGATAAATGGTCAAAGGATATGAATAGAAAGTTTTCAGACAAAGAAATCAAAGCTATTTCTAGTCCTATGAAAAAATGCTCTAAGTCACTATTGTTAAGGCTAAAATTCTAGCTAGACTGTCTAAAATCTAATGAATGGTCGCCAATAAATTATAAGCTTTAGCAAGAGTTAGACTTTTAAGCATTTATTAAGGAGAATAAGAATTTGGTAAAGAGAGAGAGAAAGGCCTAGATTCCTATCTATTAAAGGGAGAGCGCATTTCTAGCTCCCTTCTCCACCGGAGTCCTCAGGAAAGAGAGCGAGACCAAGTGCCAGGCTCTTCCTTCTTCCTCCCACTAGCCAAAGTCACTTCCTGACGCCAAAGAAAAGACTCCTGGTCTTGCCCTCAAAGACCTTCCCTTCATGGGCAGAATGCTTCTACAGTAAATCTCCAGCAGGTGGCATAATTCTAATTGTTACACTATCGATCAGAGAAATACAAATTAAAACAATTCTGAGGTACTATCTCATACCTATCAGAGTGGCAAATATAACAAAAAAGGAAAATGTTGGATGTTGGAGGAGATGTGGGGAAACTGGGATGCTAATCCACTATTGGTGGAGTTGTGAACATACCTAACCCTTCTGGAGAGCAATTTGGAACTATGCTCAAAGAGCTATCAAACTATGCATACCCTTTGAGCCAGCATTACCACTGCTAGGTTTATATCTCAAAGACATCCCAAAAAAGAGAAAAATACCTATTTTTACAAAAATATTTATAGCAGCTCTTTTTGTGGTAGCTAAGAATTAGAAAACAAAGGAATGCCCATCAATTAGGGAATGGCTAAACAAGCTGTGGTATGTGATTGTAATGGACTATTATTGTGCTATAAGGAATAGCAAACAGGATGACTTTCAGAAAGGCTTGGAAAGATTTAAATGAACTGATATATAGTGAAGTGAGCAGAACCAGGAGAATGATGTGTACAGTGACAGCGATATTGTTTGATGAAGAACTGTGAATGACAACTATTCTCAGCAGCACAAAGATCCAAGACAATGTCAAATGACTAATGATGAAGTATATTATCCACCTCCAGAGAAAGCACTGATATGAACTGAACATAGACTGACACATACTATTCTCCTTTATTTCTTTCATTTATTTCTTTTGAGTTTTCTTATACAAAATGACTAATATGGTAATGTTTTACGTAATTGCATATGTATAATCTATATCTGAATGCTTACTGCCTTAGGGGAAGGGGAGGGCAAGGAGGGGAGGGAGGGAAGGAGGTACAGATTTTGGAACTCAAATTTTAAATTAAGATGGTCAGGGGGGCAGAGAGCACTGGCCCTGGAGTACCTGAGTTCAAATCCGGCTTCAGACACTTAACACTTACTAGCTGTGTGACCCTGGGCAAGTCACTTAACCCCAACTGCCTCACTAAAAAATAAATAAATAAATAAGATGGTCATTAATTTTTTTTTTAATGGCACTTGAAGGTAATTAGGAAAGAGGTCACTAGTTTGAAGGCCTCAATGTAAAATGTAAAAGTGGATGTGCTGTGAGGAATTTACAAAGAGAAGGCTTTAGAACTGGGTGATTGCCTAGAACTTATGCCAGCTATTAATGTTCCTCCCCTCTGATGATTCACTAGGAATATTACCATAAAGTATATGAGTCAAGGAACAAATAAGGAAGTTACCTGCTATCACTGCTATGTAGTATGTATGATTCATAGTGAAGAAACGCTCTATTAATACAAGTCAGTACCAGCTCTGTAACACATAGTCTTTAAGAATTGTGTGACCGGACCCACATGTACAAAAATATTATAGCTGCTCTTTACGTGGTAGCAAGGAATTGGAAGTTGAGGGGATGCCCATCAATTGGGGAATGGCTGGACAAGTTGTGGTATATGAATACAATGGAATACTATTGTGCTGTAAGAAATGATGAGCAGGAAGAGTTCAGAGAAACCTGGAGGGTCTTACGTGAGCTGATGATGAGTGAGATGAGCAGAACCAGAAGAACATTGTACACAGTATCATCAACATTGAGTGCTGACCTACTGTGATGGACTATATTCTTCTCACCAATGCAATGGTACAGAAGAGTTCCAGGGAACTCATGATAGAAGAGAATCTCCAAATCCAAGAAAAAAAAAGAAAGAAAGAACTGTGGAGTATAGATGCTGATTGAACCATATTATTTCTTTTGTTTTGGGTGCTGTTTGTTTTTTTTTTCTATTTTGAGGTTTTGCATCACTGCTCGATTCTTTCTCTTGTAACAGGATTAATGCAGAAATAGGATTAATGTTATTATGTGTATATATATGTGTGTGTGTATATATATATATATATATGTATATGTATAGAGATATATAGATATAGCCTATATCAGATTACCTGCTGTCTAGGGGAGGGGGGAGGGAGGGGAGGGAGGGAGAAAAATCTGAAATTATAAAACATGTATAAACAAAAGTTGAGAACTATCTTTACTGTAACGGAAAAAATAAAATATCTCATAAAAAAAAAAAAAAAAGAATTGTGTGACCACCTATCCAGCATGTCAGAGAATGGATTTGAACTCTGTTCTTCCTAGCTTCAAAACTCTCTCCCTTCATCCACTATGATGCCTCTGAATCCTGGTGAGAAACTGAATATTAGGGTGAGGAAAAGCAGCAAGCTAGAGCAGAAAGAACAGTGGACTTGGAAGGAGGTTAGACAACTTGGGATAGAGTCCAGAGTCTGACTCTTAGTAGCTATGTGGCCTTGGACAAGTCTCTTAACTCGGGTTTCTCATTCTTTTGTAAAATGGAGATATTTTTGTACTATCCACCCTCACAGGGTTGCACTGAAAAAACTTTTTAAAGTCCCAGAGAAATGCAAGCTATATTTATTTTTTTCTGAGGTTGACAAGGTAAATTTCCATTTCTAGAGAATGACCTTGGTCCCGATCCATTCTATAATTCCATTTAAGTAGATAATGGAGTAATAATAATAGCTAGCATTTATATCATGCTGGGTTTGCCAACGCATTTTAAAAATATAATTTCATTTAATCTTCACAAGAATCTTGGGAGGTAGGTACTATTATTTTCCCAATTTTATAATTGAGGAAACTGAGGCAGGCAGAGGTTAAATGATTTGCATAGGATCAGTCACATAGCTAGTAAGTATCTGAGGCCAGATGTGTCCTTGGGTCTTCCTGACTCCATGCCCAGTGCTCCATCCCCTTCACTTCCTAGCTGCCATCTGGTTTTGAAAGCTATAAAATAAATAGCCAGACAACTCTTGTCATAAGGATTTGAAGATACGCAGATTCAGAAATGATGGAGAAAGAGACCAAACAATTGCGATTTTCATCTGGTGGGAAAAAACCTCCATTACCACTGAACTCACAAAAAAATTCAGAATTAAACTAAGTACTTCAGGTTCAGTTGGTCATTAACAACGGGGGTCTTTGACCAACAGCCAGTTGGTGTTCTGAAATACACTAAGCAGACAAGGAAAAGGCCTTACCTCTGTAAGATATTGCCATAGCAAGTCTACATCTAAATTCATAACAGTCAAAATAGAAACAAAAATTATCTTATTTACTCTGTGTGATGTGGAACCACCTCCTCTTGAAAGAACTTCCGGACGCTTTCCCTAAAGAGGTCATGGTCGGAAGAGAAGATTCTTCTAATGCCGACTTCTGTCAGGGTTTTGGCAGAAGCACTTTCCAGCCGACTTTCTCCTCCTGAGTGTGAGGACCTAAAAAAAAAAAAAATTCAAAAACCCATTAGCAAATTTGCTTTAAATAATCTGTCCCATTCTCCCCATCAGGCTATTATCATCCATGACTTCATTGAACAATTTTTCAGGAGAGTCACTTCAGGACCAGAAAGATAATGCGTTGGATATCTGCCTAGGCTTATAATGACAATAATAATAACAATAAAATGATAATAATTAGCATTTATATTGTGACGGGAAGTTTGCAAATCACTTTACATATCCTATTTCATTTGATCCTCACAACAATACTAGAAGGTAAGTGCCAATGGTATCCCCACTTTATAGATGAAGAAACTAAGGCCAACAGAGGTTAAGTTACTTGCCCAGAGAGAACAATCCTATTTGAACGATGAGTGAATTCCAAAACCACAATTTTCAAACACTTATCAAGTGAACAGAATTCACCTCATCATAAAAACTATTACTATTTAATATTGTTAACTATTTCTAATGGAATCTTATAAAAAGGATGAGAATAAAATGACACTCTGAGGTTTACAAGGCACTTTAGAAAGAACAAATCATCCATGAGAAAAAACTGTGAATAACACAACTTGCATACACCATCCTCCAATTCTGGTTGAGTTCTAAATTTCAGTTTTAAGACTGCCAAAAATTAAAATTAATTATCTGAAATAAAAAGAAACTGAGGACCAGGCACTTATGATTTAAGTTGCAAAAGTTAGCATTTGCATATCAAGCCAGGCCATCTCACTCCTCTGGAGTCAGAGACAGTTTTTGTTGTTGTTTTGTTTTTTTGGCTGAACAGTGAGGTTTAAGTGACTTGCCCAAGGTCAGACAACTAGTAAGTGTCAAGTGTCTGAGGTAGGATTTGAACTCAGGTCCTCCTGAATCCAGGGCCGGTGCTTTATCCACTGCGCCATCTAGCTGCCCTGATAAGTTTTCTAACAAAAGCGAGGAATTAAAAAAAAAAATAGATTACAAACCCATGTTTTGAATATAATTCAATTGGACAAGACAGGTTATCTTATTTCTCCTCCCAGGTTCTCTTAACCAACAATAACATCCAGCTATCAAAGTAAAATTAATCCAAAAGTCCTTTCCCTACAGGTGATGTCTTTTGTAACCAGGAAAGAGGTATTTGAAGTTTGGAGCTACCAGTCACTCCTCCCCCCCCCCCCCCAATCTTCTAGCTGCCAACCTTAGAAGATTCTTACTCAAGACTCTAGCTCAAGAAAAAAGGGAGCTTTGTCCACTAAGACTGGAAAGAACTTAACCTTTTCTCCCACAGTCAGAACTTAGCCCTTAGGCAACACCCCCCCCCTTCCTTTTTCTAGCTCCTTGTAAGGAGGAACTAAGCCTTTATAAAGTCTTATAATCCTATGATTATTTTATTCCTACAAAAATATGCCTTACTCTAAATCATCTACTACTAAATCATCAATCTATTCACTAAATCTATAAGTCACCTAGACCAGAGTTTCTTAAACTTTTTCCACTCACAACCCCTTTTCACTGAAGAAGTTTTTACTATATACCCCGGGGTATATAGGTACATAACCTTTTATTGTGGCCAAATTTTTCGTGACCCCCACATTCAGTTATGCGACTCCATATGGAATAGAGACCCATGGTTTAAGAATCTAGGGCCTTGACTTAATGTCTATGTTGGTCTGGCTAAGCTTTCCAGGCTAGTTTTTCCTAAAGGGAGTTTAATGAAACAAAACACAAATCAAAGTGATCAATACTAACTGATTTCCTTTTCACAATAGAGCCTTTCCATTGGATCCTTCGCTTTGGAAAGAAGGATCGTGGTGTAAAAAGAATGTTATGCACACCAGTGGTTGTCAAAGTGGGGTCTGGGGACTTTGGAGGGCATATAGGAAGGTGTTTCCCTTTCTAAAAAAGAAGATGTTGATCACTGTCACCATCACCAACACAAGTTCTTAGGGGGTGGGTGGGTCCTTTATAATTATAAGGAAGTAAAGTCCAAAAAGTCTGAGAACTGCTCAGAGGTTAAAATGGACTGATAAAATCCACACACTTCCCTTGGTGAATCCCCCTAAAGGAGCTCTTGGAGGTCCTGGGTCTGGGGGGCGAGTCCCTACTCAGGCAGGTCAAACCCCAAGAGACAAGTCATGCTCTGCAATCAAACATTAATGCAGGGTCCACGACGTGCCAGGCCCAGGCGGCGTGGAAGAGAGGGCCCTGCCCTCGAGGCGCTCACGGTCTAACTGGGGCTTTTCCCAATCCGATCCCCTAGGACAAAGCCGGCCCCCTCCCCCAACTCCCCTCCCGTCCCGGGCCCGGAGCCTCGCCCGCCAGGACTGCCTTTGACCCGCGGTCGTGATGCTGTCCCGTGAGAGCCAGGCTGCCAAAAGGCTAAATTTAGCGGCTGTGGCGGCACCGGCAAAGGCTCGGGGCTGGGGCTTCCGGGAAAGGAGGCCAAAGTTCACGGTCACGACCACGGCCTCTGCAGCGAGGAAAGGAGGCCAAAGTTCACGTCATGACCCCGCGGGGGGTTGGGGGGGAGGAACGAGACCGAAGTTTAGGGTCTCGACCGTGGTCCCTCCAACTCGGGGAAAGGAGGCCAAAGTTCACGGTCACGACCCCGGTCCCTCCTGCACGGCCTCTGGCCCAGCCCGCCCACTTGCTCCGGCTGCAGCCCCGGGAGGAGCCCAGGAGGGCTCTCGGCTGCAGGGTCCGAGCCGCTTCCCGGCGGGGGCGCGGAGCGCGCGGCCCGCAGCTGGAGCCGCAGCTGGAGCAACAGCTGGTGCCGACGCGGCCGAGATGGCGGGACCGGGCCGGGGGAGGAGAACTCCGCCAAGAAGTCTGGCTCTGGGTCGGCTCCCCACGCTCTGGGGTCACCCACGCCCCCGCAGGGATGGGGGCCTCAGTCCTGGGCAGTGCCCATTACCCAGGCGGCGCTACCCACTCTCAAAGGGATCCCAGAAACTTAAAAAAAATCCCATTCTCCGCACTCCCACCCTCCCTCCTCCCCGCCCCACTCCGGGCCCTGGCCGGACACTCGCCTAGTACTCGGGGCGGTGGGGAGCAAAGGCTGGGAGGTCAGCCGGCTCCAGGTTCGGAGGGACCTACAGAACAGCCGGGAAGCCATGGCCGGGCGCGCCGAATTCGATGGGCAGAGGGTTCGGTACGGGATCCGCTTTTATCAAGGGGGTGACGGGGCGGGGTGCGAGCCGGGGCTCCCCCTAGCGACCAACAAGCCCAGAGCCCCAGTTCTGGGTCTGTAACCCGAGGCTGCCTCCGCAACCCCACCCCTCACCCCACACCCCCAGCGGTGGAGCGTGGCGCTTGGGTACTGAGCCGGGGGATCCAAAGTGGTCTACTGGTATAACAAACACGTGCCGGGTGTTTAGTGAGCACCCGGCTTCTCTGGGAGCCCGTATTCTAATGGGGGGGGGGGAGGACAACGTGTAAACATGAAATCCTATACAAGATACCGGTGGCGTAAGTGGAGCGCGAGGCGCTGCAGGGAAGGGGAGTCAGCCTGTGGGATGAGCCTCCTGCGCAAGGGAAAGCGCCTTGGATGCTTGAGCATTCCAGGAATAGTGGCCATCCACGGCAAATGCGGTAGAAATAGAGCGTCCCGTGGGAGGAACAGAAAGTAGTAAGCCAGGGTCTCTGGATCATGGTGGAGGGGAATAAAGGAGGAAGACTGCAAAAGTTGGAAGAAGCCAGCCTGCCAGAAGGCTGATAATCCCTGAGGATTTTACAGTGGGTTTTAGGGGTAATTGGAATGTATCGTGGAGAGGAGAGACACGGGTCGGACCTGTACTTTGGGACAATCACTTCGGCAGGTGAGTGGATGATGGATTGGTGTGGGGAGAGGCTTGAGGCCGGGAGACCAATTTGAAGACTATCGCTATGGTAGCTCGGCTGTGAGGTGATGAGGGCTTGTGCAGCAGTAGTGGTTGTGTGAGTGCAGAGAAGGGGGGGACTGGAGGAGAAATGGTATGAAAGTTAAAAGAACTTCGAAGAAGTTCTAGAGAACTAGGTGAAAAAAGTCATGAAAACCTAGCGAGGAGAGAGTATTCATTGACAGTGCTAGGGAGAGGGCAAGAAGGGATGAATATTGCCCCCCTACGAAGTGCAAGGCACTGTGGCTTCAAAGACAGATAGGAGGGGGCAGCTAGGTGGCGCAGTGGATAAAGCACCGGCCCTGGATTCAGGAGCACCTGAGTTCAAGTGCGACCTCAGACACTTGACACTTATTAGCTGTGTGACCCTGGGCAAGTCACTTAACCCCCATAGCCCCACCCCCCCAAAAAGGACAGGAAAAACAGGATATAGAAAACAAGAGGGGATAGTACATACAAAATAATTTTGAGGGAGGGGACAGATGCGACAGGGAGTAGAACTGATGAGGTTTGGCAATGATTGATTCAATATGGGGTGTTAGGGAGAGTCAAGGATGCTTAAATTCTTTATCTGTGAATTGAGGAGTTTGAACTAGATGTCCTCATCAGTTTCCTTTGACCCTGGGGCCCCTCTGATTATAGGGAAAAACACAAGAGTTTCCCCACACCCCAACCTCCATTTAAGTAGGGTGACCAGGCCAGTCATAGCTACATTTCCCACTGGGCTGCATCCTTTGGACTTTGCTATCATGCCCCAGTTCTGGGTTCCACCCTCCCTCTCTTTTTCATCTTGCGCGGGCGTGTGTGTGTGTGTGTGTGTGTGTGTGTGTGTGTGTGTTCTCTTCCACCATTAGATTGTAAGCCCCTTGAGGGCAGAGGCTGTTTTTCTTTTTCCGAATGAATATCTCCATTGCTTAGCACAGTGCCTGGCACGAAGCTAATAAATGTTTATTGACTGCCTAATAACCTTGGACCTTTCTAACTTGATCTCTCAACTTTGAGGTTAATTGGAGGTGGGCTGGAAAAGCATACTTAGATATTTATTTAGACTTTATTTAACTTTTCCTGGATCATTTTACTGTCAACCAAGATTCCATGAAAAAGCCTATAGAGCTAAAATAACCCTCTGAACAATTTCAGCATTCACCAGGCCAGCTCCATTCCTTACCTACCCTTCAGGGTGTTCTGTCTATTTTAATTAATTAAACTCAGCGCAAACTTGAAGCTCAATTAAATGCAACACGAAATGTATAGAGATGCTTTTGATGCTACGGGAAAGAGCCGTAAAAACTTAATAAGGGTAAAATGGAGATACCAAGCTGTGACTGATGGAATAATTTAGACCAGTGGCTCCAAACAACAGGAAGAAAGAGGTAAGATCTTTCCTTAAACAGGGATTAATACAAGGTCTACATTTTTGCCTTTTTTTTCCAGTTCTCAGTCTCCAGCAATGGCCAACCGAAAAGCAACAGAAATGTTAACAGACATTTAAGGACGTTTAGATTATATATGTATATATAATTATTAATAATATCAATAATAATTAATAATAAATATTATTTAATTATTAAATAATATTAAATAATTAATTATATTGATAATAGCTAATATAGCACTTTACAAATATCTCATTTTATCCTCACAATACCACTTGAAGGTAGGTCCTATTTTTCTTCCTATTTTAGAGATAAGGAAACTGAAGCAGACAGAGGTTGTGACTAAGTGGCTGAGGCTGGATTTGAACCAAGTTTTCCTGACTCCAGGCAGTGTACTCTATCCACTGTGCCATTTATCTGTCTCACTGGGATAAGAAAATGACAAGATACCCAGAAAGATCAGAATTGAAATGCCTGTAGAGGTATAAACTCCACTAGGAGAAATACCTGTTATATGTAAATATCTTGTTTACATGAGAAAACCAATCCACTTGTAAAGGCTCACATTGTACCCTTAAGTAATTCATATAGAATTCCTAAGCCATAACAAGGAAGACAATCTAGGATACATTAGAGATACACAAGGACAATGGAGAAAATCTAGGATACATTGGAAAGGAATGTACTGGTGAAAAGGGAATTTGCCACAGAAAATCTGTCTTTTAGAAACTCCAGGACAGGAGAATACCCCTGAGTAGATAATTCCAACTCAAGGAATTGGAGTTAGATTTGAAATTTGTAATGATTTTTAAGGTTAATTTCACAGAAGCTTATGGATTTAGAGAAGTAGTCAGAACCCATTGAGCAAGCTTGAAATTTGAGAAATTTAAATTTTAGATTTCTATTAGGTTTGATAAATTAATTGGGCATAATGTTTATCCATGCAGTATTTGTCTGCATTCAGAATAGTAACTGCTGGAGAATGATGCCATCATGCCTTTGTAGCTGTGAGATTAAAAGTGATAACTACTCGTGCCAGCTAAGTGGCTCAGTGGATAGAGCACCGGCCTTGGAGTCAGGAAGACCTGAGTTCAAATTTGACCTCAGACACTTGACACTTACTAGCTGTGTGACCCTGGGTAAGTCACTTAACCCCAATTGCCTCACCCCCCCCCCCAAAAGTGATAACTACTCTATATTGGTCTCTGAATGAAATCAGCACAGAAAGGCAGCACTGGAAGATACATGCATAGATTTTTTTCCCCATATGGGTGATTTGGAGATGCATTCAAATGACCTAATATTCTTAGATTGGTGTCAACTATTTTATTTTATATGGGATTTGTTTTGCCTCTGTTTTATTTATTTATTTTTTTGCTTTAAAATTTTTTTTATTTTTAACATTAAAAAAAATCGAATTGCAAATTCTCTCCCTCCAGCCCCATTGTCAATTATGTATGTAAAATCATGCAAAACATATTTCCATATCAGCCATGCTAGAAAAAAAGCAAGAAAAATAAAGTGAGAAAATTATACTTCATTTTTTACTCAAAATTCGTCAGTTCTCTCTCTGGAGGTAGATAGCATTTTGTATCATGAGTTCTTTGGAATTGTCTTGGATGGTTGTATTGATCAGAGTAGCAAAGTCTTTCATAGTTTGTCATCATTACAATATTGTTGTTATTGTGTACAATGATCTGGTTCTACTTACCTCACTTTGCATCAGTTCATATACGTTTTCCCAGGTTTTTCTGAAACCATCCCCTTCATCATTCCTTATAGCACAATAGCACTCCATCACATTAATATACCACAACTTGCCCAGCCATTCCTTCATTTATGGTCAGTCCCTCAATTTCTAATTTTTTGTCACCACACAAAAAAATAGCTGCTATAAATATTTTTGTATATGTGGGTCCTTTTCCTTTTTCTTTGATCTCTTTGGGATAGAGATCTAGTATTGGTGTTGCTGGGTGAAAGGGAATGCACAATTTTATAGCCCCTAATGGTTGAACCAGTTCACAACTCCATCAACAATTCAATAGTGTATCTATTGCTACACATTCCCTCTAGCATTTGTCATTTCCTATAATTGTGAGGGGTACCTGAGTTGTTTTAATTTGCATTGATCTAAGCAATAGTAATTTTGAGCATTTTCCCATATGACTATATAGCTTTGATTATTTCTGGGTTTTATTTCATAAGATTGTTTTATGTTGGTGCTTTTTTGGTGTTACAACCATAATTTTAAAAATGTTTTCAATAAGCTCTATTAAAATTAGTAATGATACCTAGAATGTGATGCATATTTCATATTAGGAGACTGAATCTTCTTTAATCTGAATGCTATGATTGATTTTATGAAATAAAGCACTTGTGTAGTAGAAACAGAGAAATTGTGTTCTTCCCTTGGTTAATGATTGTCTATTTAAACATGCATATTCCTGCTTATCAACCAATAATTTAATAATATAGCTAGCATTTATGTAGTGCTTTAAGATTTTCAAAATATGTTACATAGCTTATCTCATTTGATTTGGCTTTGGGAAATAGCGCAGGAGACACTGGAAAGCTGGAAGTCTAATTAGAGAGCTTAGTTTAAAAGCTATAAAGTTTATGAGGACTGGGGATACTAAGGATGTAATCTTAATCTGAAATATGATGAATTTAAATGATAATTTTGGTAATTGATACCTAGAAATCTGCACCATGTTGATATAGCCGAGACAGTTACTGATGTTTTGTAATGAGACCTAATATAGCTCTAAGCAATTGTCTGCAGGCTACTCTCAGGGATGGAGGTGACTCTGGTTCGTGGAGTACTGAGAAGTCACTGAGTAAATATGAACTTATTCAATAAACTTATAACAAGCTATTATAAACTGATCCAGTGGAATCAAGAGTTAAATAAAAATTTCAGGCCATGAACAAAACTTTTGCATCTTTGAATTTACTAGAATTCATGAAAGAAGCCTATCTAGAGTACTGTTATTGTTTTCAGAAGTCCAGTCCAAAACCACACTCTTGGAAATGGCCAAGAAGACCTGGGCTGACTCCAGCTCAAGATGGAACCTTTATTTTTTTTCAACACATGCACCTTCTCCTCCCTTAGGCATAACAATAATCCTGTTCAGAAGATCTCGTTGTTCTACCTATTTATGACTAAGGTATTCCTTACCTTGATCCTGTGCTTCAAAGAATAACACAAGGAGGGAGCAAATGAAGGAAGCTAGGGGGTACTGCTATTGCTGAAAACCAAAAACTGGTTGGTAAGCTGTAAGATTGTCTAAACAACCCAATGATATTGTCTTGCTTGCCTCATCTGCCAGGTACAATGTGTTGGGAAATCGGTCAGGACAAAGAGAATAACATCCATGATGAGTCTTCTTGCTTTCTTCCTGGCTTCCTACAAATTTTATTTAAATACCTAAATGCTCTAATTATCATTATGTCCTTCTTTGTAGCATATGTGTTCAGGATGAATTAGAGCTTGTACTGCTAAACAGCCTATGAGGAAATGGCTCAAAGACTTTCAGGTGAATTCCACCTGCTCTTACCCTGACCTTCACCTGCAGCTGTAGCTGAAAGCCAAAGGTTTTTTTTGGTTTGTTTGTTTGTTTTTTGGTAGAGCAATGGGGGTTAAGTGACTTGCCCAGGGTCACACAGGTAGTGTCAAGTGTCTGAGGTCAGATTTGAATTCAGGTCCTCCTGAATCCAAGGCCTGTGCACCACCTAGCAGCCCCAGCCAAAGTCTTTAATCACCTATGGAATCTGAAGCAAAGGGACAGGGTGACTGCTAGTAAATTCACCCAAGGCCTGTGTACCACCTAGCAGCCCCAGCCAAAGTCTTTAATCACCTATGGAATCTGAAGCAAAGGGACAGGGTGACTGCTAGTAAATTCACCCTCGTCCAAAGAAGAGGATTTGACCTTCCAAGGTAAAGGGCTGTACCCTGTAGCAGTGTCTACCATTTCATGTGACAAGGTGGAAAGAGCTGGGAAGATGTGAGTTCAAATCCAGCCTCAGACATGTTCTAACTATGTGGTCCTGGGCAAGTCATTTAACCTCTTTTTATCTCAGGTTCCTTGATTATGAAATGGACATAATAATAGCATTTCCCAGGGTTGTTATGAGGATCAAATGAAATAGTAAAACACTTAGCACAGTGCCTGGCACATAGTAGACACTTAAAAAAATGCTTGATACCTTCTTTCCAGGTCAAAGACTTTATTAATCTCTTGTAGCTGGTCCTGATGAGTGCTGTTCTGTTGGGAATTGTTAAGGCTTAGCTGGGAGTAAATGTAAGGTGTGTCTTGCCCTTATTGCTATGTGCCTTTGCCCCTCCAGCCTCTACCTCAGTAGTCACAAATGATTCTTTTTTTAAAATTTATTTTTATTTTTTTAGTGAGGCAATTGAGGTTAAGTGACTTGCCCAGGGTCACACAGCTAGTAAGTGTTAAGTGTCTGAGGCCGATTTGAGCTTAGGTACTCCTGACTCCAGGGCCAGTGCTCTATCTACTGCACCACCTAGCTGCCCCACAAATGATTCTTTAAGGAGAAATTTGATAGGGATGAACACCAGTATCCAAAATGGCCACAAAGACTGATATTCAGACTGTTACCAGTGGTTATCATGATCTTTATAATCTTTATAAAGATATCACTTCACTTTGTAAGGAAATTGCAATAGCCAGGGTTCCCAGTATTGGCATGTGAGTGGGATTTGACCATATTGCCAGCTTGTTGTAGAATCTATAACTGGTAAAAGAAGAAGATGAAAGGTTGTAAATTCTATGCTAGGAGTTGTAACATGACCTTTTCTTTAACAGCTTCTTGCTTTTGAATACACTCATGAAAAGACTGCCACGTACCTAATTGGCACAATTTAGAGCCTTGACTATCGCTTGAGTTTTCTTAGTATCTAAGAGAAGTAAGAGTTAATTGGGATAGTGGCAACGTTGCGGCATCACTCTGAATGTATATACAAGCCTTGATAGATAACACTAATTTTAGAAATTTAGGATAAAAAACTATTGTCCTTAGCACAAAAACTCAATTAAATCAATTCTAGATGGGTTTGGAGAAGCTCTACATCATTACTTTATTATGTAATTTATAAATTATGTTAGGGGCAGCTATGGTGCACTAGATAGAGCACTGGTTCTGAAGTTGGGAAGACCCAAGTTCAAAATCTGACCCCGGACACTTATTAGTTGTGTGACCCTGGGCAAGTCGGTTAACCCCAGTTGCCTTAAAAACATCTGGGGCCATCTCCAGTCATCCTGACTGTCATTTTAATAACTTCCCAGATCAGAAAGAAAATGTGGACCAAGATCTTTCTAGACAAATGAGTAAGCTGGAATTGATATTAGAAGTTGTCCCCTTGATCACTTATTTTTCTCATTTTTTTCCCATGGATAATTTGAAAGAAACCCCCTTCTCCTGTATTTGGGAGCCTAAGGAGTGACTAAAAAATCTTGCTGAAAGGGGAAAACAGGGAAGGTCTGGGACCTAGTGACCCACCCCACACAAAGGTGTGGCCTTAAGGAGGGAGTAACTAGAACTCTGCTCTTTAGTTTAGATGAGCAATTATACCACCATACTGCTACATACAATATATAAAAGTATACAGAATAAATACAAAATAAAAGGTAATTGGATATAAGGCAGTTGGTGAAATAGGATACTGATACTTGGGGGTAGAGATCAGAAAAATCTTTATGTAGGAAGTGGTTCTTGAGCTTTGTTCTGAAGGAAATGGGGAATTTGTATACATGTAAAGCTAGCCCACAGCTTAGAGGGATTTTGAGACATTCTCTGGCATCAACAGTAAAAATAAGAAGGCTGATTTACTTTTCTTTTTGTTTAGTCATGTCTACTATGACAGAAAGCTCTTTTCCTGTGGCAAGCTCTACCATACCATCCTCTTCACTGAGACAGCTGAGACTTAGAATGAAGTGACTTCTCATTATGATTATCATAAAATCATTACCAGATTGTGACACTGTGTTGTGTTGGCAATGCACTTGCTTCTATTAGCAAAAAATAATAAATTTTTACTTTGTCTATGCTCCTCAAGGGCTCAACCTTGACCTTCCATTTTTTCAGACTCCCTTCCTCAATCCTTTCTTCTATTCTTTCTTGTTCCCCCATAAACCTGCCCCTAGATATCCCATATCTAGCCTTAAGTTTTGCTTTGTCAGAGTTGAAATGCAATATAATAAAGTCTTACTACTGACTGATATGGTTCTTTAATGAAAGTTTCATTGATGCTCCCAAACTCTTATTTAGGCCTGGGGCAGTGGTGACCAAGTTCAACTTCCTCATAATAGAGCTATAGGGAAGGGAAGCATTTCAGCCCATGGATCTGCATGAAGTTTGTATTTATATTTGCTTGGCAAAACTTAACAGGTAATGTCTTCTGAAAGAACAAATAGTGATTGTTTCAGTCCTGAAACCATAACTATCACTTATTGGATATTACCAGTCCACTGGTGCCTTGTGGGCAAACCAATGGTATGAAGAAGGTTTGGTTTTGCAATCGTTATCTTTTCTTGTTCCATCCATGTTCACCATAGTTCATGATATTCTCTTCTGTTCCAGCACCCAATGTACTATTTTGTATACAGCAATAAATAAATGCATATATTACTGCATTTTGGTTGTCAAACATTCTTTCCTGTATTGATTCATTTGATCCCTACAGCGATCCTGGGAGTGACCAAACATGATTCCACAGGACTCATGATGAAACATGATCCTACCTCTAGAGCAAGAACTAAGGAACTCAGATTGCAAATTGAAGTGTATTTTCTTCTCTTTGTTTCTTTTTCTTTTCTTTGTCTCTTTTTTATTTTTGGAATGTGGCTAATGTGGGAATTTGTTTTGCATGAATATACATGGAATTTTGTTTGTAATGCCTTCTCAAAGAGAAATGAGGGGGGGAAGGGAAGGAAGACTGAGAGTATTTGGAACTTAAAATTGAATTTAAAAAAAGACAGCAGTATGGTGAAGTAGGTAGTATAAATGTATAGTGCCCACTCCAGAGCCACTTTTCCAGCTCCTGTTCAAATTGGGAGACAGCTCATATTCTTCCTCAGGGTTGTTTGGGTAACCCTCAGGGTCTGGCTGTGAGAAATGATTATTAAGAACCAATAATTTGGGGGCAGCTAGGTGGCACAGTGGATAGAGCACTGGCCCTGGAGTCAGGAGTACCTGAGTTCAAATCCGGCCTCAGACACTTAACACTTACTAGCTGTGTGATCCTGGGCAAGTCACTTAACCCCAATTGCCTCACTTAAAAAAAAAAAAAGAACCAATAATTTGGGGGGAGATTCAGAATTCTCCCCTTCTACCAAAGTCCTGACAGACCAATTTTTCTTAAATCTCAATTACTGAAAATGAGATTGCATTGACACCTAGACCTTGGTCAGACCCCACCCAACCTTGCAAGGAATTTAATCTAGAGTGGGGAAACCCATTGTGTTCTACTCAAGCTTGGGTGGAGATGGATTCTTTGGTCTAGATAGCAAAGGCTAGGGGCAGTCTGAGTAGAGAGAGTCTCCGTCTAGGGGTCCCTCCAACAGATTAGATTTGATTGCTGTTTGATAAACCACCTATTGTTTTGAAGGGTATAAACTGTGAGTCTTCCACTATGATTGTTTTTAGTATAAGAGAGGGCCAAATGACCATCCTTTATTAATAACCTGCTGGCCTTATTAATAAAATGATTAAATTACCCAGAAACTATATCTCTCAACTTTTTAATTGTCACATGAGGTAGGTCCTGAGACTCCACTGGGTTGCTTCCCATTATCAATCAACTAGTTGATTTCCATTAACTTTTAGAAAGAGATTTTTCACTAGAAACTTTGGGGAATTTCCCCTTAGGTGAGATTTTAAAGATTGTCTCTCTTGGTTGAATTGTTACTTCCCTCGCAAAGGGAAAATGCCTTCATTCTGTATTGTCTGGTACAGTGTGTGTGTACACACATATATATACATACAGCATACATATACACATATAAAATATACATATAAAATATACATATATATATATTCTCCTTTGTATGTTTTCTCTGATTTCTATTTTGCTATCAACTTGGATAACTGAGTTTCTTTGCTAATATTTTTTTCCTAGGCAATGAGGGTTAAGTGATTTGCCCAAGGTCACACAGCTACTAAGTGTCAAGTGTCTGAGGCCAGATTTGAACTCAGGTCCTCCTGAATCCAAGGCCGGTGCTTTATCTACTGCACCACCTAGCTTCCCCCTCTTTGCTACTTTCTATGTGTGTTTATTGTGGAACTAGCATTTGGTGGGAAGAGAGTCAAGCTCTGAATATAAAGCTTAGGTCTTCCTTTCCCCATTAAGAAACAGTGACCCGGGCAGCTAGTGGATAAAGCACCGGCCCTGGAGTCAGGAGTACCTGAGTTCAAATCTGGCCTCAGACACTTAACACTTACTAGCTGTGTGACCCTGGGCAAGTCACTTAACCCCAATTGCCTCACTAAAAAAAAAAAAAAAAGAAAAAAGAAAAACAGTGACCAAAAGATGGCTGAATAAAACAGGAAATACTGGGCTCTCCAAATTTCTCTCACAAACAAGATAAAATGTCACCTCAAAGTGAACTTTGAGCAGCAGAAATAATTAAAACACTTTTTATACAAATTGAAAAATATTAATTGTCATGGGTAGGCAGAGCCAATATAATAAAAATGACAATTTTACCTAATCTAATCTATTTATTTAATTCCATCTAAAATAAATTACCAAAAAAAATTTTTATTGAGCTAGAAAAAATAATAACAAAATTCATTTGGAAGAACAAAAAGTCAAGAATATCAAAGGGACTAATGAAAAAATGTAAAGGAAGGACATTTAGCTGTATTAGATCTTAAATTATACTATAAAGCAGTAATGATGAAAACTATTTGGTAGTACTGGCTAAGAAATAGAAAGGTAAATCAATGGAACAGAGTATACATACAATACATGGTAGCAAATGATTATGGTAACCTTGTATTTGACAAATCTAAAGATTTAAGCTTTTGGGATAAGAATTCATTATCTGGCAGAAATTGGGCATAGACAAATATCTTACATCATTTATGAAGATAAGGTCAAAATGGATGACCTAGATATAAAGGGAGATATCATAAGAAAAACATTAAACATATTACCTATCAGACTTATGTATAGTAGAATGGTTTATGAGTTAACAAGAGATAGAGAGCATCATGAGGTGTAAAATTGATAATTTTATTATATTAAATTAAAAAAGATTTTGTATAAATAAAACCAATGTGGGGGCAACTATGTGGTGCAGTGGATAAAGTACCAGCCTTGGATTCAGGAGGACCTGAGTTCAAATCTGGCCCAAGACACTTGACACTTACTAGCTATGTGACCCTGGGCAAGTCACTTAACCCTCATTGCCCCACCAAAAAAAAATGTAAATAAAACCAATGTAGCCATAATCAGAAGGAAAACAGAAAATTGAGAGAAAGTTTTTTAATAGACAGTTTCTCAGATAAAGGTCTCATCTCAGATATACAGAGAAATTTGTCAGATTTATAAGACTGAGTCGTTCCTCAGTTGATAAATGGTCAAAGTATATAAACAGGCCGTTTTTCAGTGAAGAAATCAAAACTATATATAGTTATATAAAAAATTCTCTAAATTACTATTGATTAGAGAAATGTAAATTGAAACAACATTAAGATATCAGATTGGCTAAAATGATAGAAGGGGAAAGCAACAGATGCTGGAGGGGATAAGGAAAAATTGAGACTCTAATTCACTATTGGCGGAACTGTGAACTTATCCAACCATTTAAAAAAAGTTTCTCATTTTTTTTATTATTAATTAATAGTATTTTATTTTTCCAATTAGGTGTAAAGACAATTTTCAACATTCATTATTTGAAAGATTTTGAGTTCCAAATTTTTTTCCCTTTCCTTCCCCTCCCCAGATAGCAAGTAATCTGATAGAGGTTATACATATGTAATGTGGTAAAAATTATTTGTGCTAAAAAAATTGGAGTTTTAGCTGACTCATTTGGGAGGGGTCACACCTGGCCCACGCTGAAGTTACATATGCTATTGAGGCCAGAAGGAGAACTCTCCATAGGCAGTTTTTGAAGGACCTCCCCTTTTGGGGGAAGAAGATTGAATGCTCCCTGAGGGGAGGCTGAGGCTCTTCCAGAATGCTGGCTCTCTCTCTCTTCTGCCTTTCTGGTAGTGCAAGCAAGTGCAGACATCCCAAGTGTGGTGAGTGAACACAAATTCCTTTGAATTAGCTTAATTGGAAACGATCTGGGGATTGCATAGGCTTAGTTTAGAGTTAAGAGAATTTATCTGTATTTCTTTTTCCTACTTCCTTATCTTTGATTTTTATTAATTTCACCTTTGTTGTTTAATTAATTCCCAAGTAATAAAATCTGATCCTTTTGTGGAAAAGAAGCTGTAAGGCTCCTTTCTTATTGGCCTGGGAGAAATATCTAAAAGGGCAGTTCAGAGGGGAGGGAGCTTTGAACCTAAAGGTCCCTCATAATTTCCAGGACCCCAATATTTCAGCAAGTCACCCAATTAATGCTCCATCTATTAAATTTCAGCCCCCACAGTAATAATGTAAAACATATTTCCACATTAGTCATGTTGTGAAAGAAGAAAGAGAACAAAAGGGAAAAAAACACACAAAAAAACCCCAAATAGTGAAAATAGTATGCTTTGATCTGCATTCAGACTCTATCAGTTCTTTCTCTAGATGTGGATAGCATTTTCCATCATGAGTCTTTTGGAATTGTTTTGGACCATTATATTCCTTAGAAGAGCTAGGTAAATCATACTTGATCATCATACAGTGCTAATGTTACTGTGTACAATGTTCAGTTTCTACTTACTTCACTCAGCATCAGTTCATGTAAGTTTTTCCAGATTTTTCTGAAATATGCCTGCTTACATTCATATACCACTACTTATTTAGCCATTCCCTAATTGATGGGCATCCCCTCAGTTTCTAATCCTTTGTCACCACATAAAGAGCAGCTATAAATATTTTTTATATGGGTCCTTTACCCTTTTTTTTGATAATAAACATTTTTATTTAAAGTTTTGAGTTACAAATTCTCTCTCTCCTTCCCTTCCTCCTCTCACCCCTCCCTGAGGCAGTAAGCAATCAGAAATTGGTTATACATGTGCAATTTATGCAAAACATTACCATATTAGTCATTTTGTACAAGAAAACTCAAATTAAAAAATGAAAGAAATTAAGTAAAAAATAGCATGTTTCAGTCTGTGTTCAATCAATATAAGTTCTTTCTTTGGAGGTGGATAGTATGCTTCATCATTAGTCCTTTGGGATTGTTTTGGATCATTGTGTTGCTGAGAATAGTTAAGTCATTCACAGTTCTTCAAACTGTGCATAATGTGCACAATGTTCTTCTGGTTCTGCTCACTTCCTTATACATCAGTTCATATAATTCTTTCTAAGCCTTTCTGAAGTTATCCTGCTTGTCATTTCTTATAACATAATAATATTCTATCACAAATATATACCACAGTTTGTTCAGCCACTCCCCAATTGATGGGCATTCCTTTTATTTCCAATTCTTAGCCACCACAAAAAGAGTTGCTATAAATATTTTTGTACAAATAAATCCTTTTCTTTTGGAAGGATGTCTTTAGGATATAAACCTAGTAGTGGTATTGCTGGATCAAAGGGTATGCACAGTTTTATAAGCCTTTGGGCATAGTTTCAAATTGTTCTCCAAAATGGTTGGATCTTTTCACAACTCCACCAACAGCGTGGATTAGCATCCCAGTTATCCCACATCTCTTCCAACATCCAACATTTTCCTTTTTTGTTATGTTTGCCACTCTGATAGGTGTGAGATGATACTTCAGAGTTGTTTTAATTTGCATTTCTCTGATCAATAGTGATTTAGAGCATTTTTTGTATGACTATAGATAGTTTTAATATCTTTGTCTGAAAACTGCCTGTTCATATCCCTTGACCATTCTTTATCATCTCTTTGGGATAGAGAACTAGTAGAGGTATTGCTGGATCAAAGGCTATGCACAGTTTGATTGCCCTTTGGGCATAGTTCCAAATTGCTCTCCAGAATGTTATCCACCCACTTTGCAGAGCAATCTGGAATTATGCCCAAAGAGTTATAAAACTGTGTATACCCTTTAACCCAGAAATAACACTATTAGGTTGTTTCCCAAGGTGATTAGGGGAAAAGAAAAAGAACTTAGATGCTCCAAAATATTTATAACTGTAAATTGAGGGGATGCCAATCATTTGGGGAATGGTTAAGAAAATTGTGGTATATGATTGTGATGGAATACTACTATAATTATATATTATAATTCCATAAGAAATGATGAGTTGGTTAATTTGAGAAAAACATGGAAAGCCATGAAATAATGAAGAGTGAAATTAGCATAACCAAGAGAATGTTGTACATAGTAACAATATTGTTCTAAAAACAACTTTGAATGACTAAGTCATTTTGAGTATTTTAAATACTAAGGTCCTATGAAAGAAGATGCTATCCACAGCTAGAGAAAGAACTGATAAATAGAAGTATACATAATATGGTTTTACATACACACATATACATATATATATACACACACATATTTATCTCTGTGTACAAATATATATGTATATGTATATATGTATATGTGTGTGTATATGTGTGTGTGTGTGTGTGTGTGTGTGTGTGTGTGTGTGTGTGTGTGTGTATATATATACCTGTTTGTGTCTAATGGTAGCCTTCTCTAGGGCAGGGTAGAGGAGGGAGTGTGAAAAACAATAAAAAGTACACAGCAGAGAACAAAAGAAAACTTAGAAGAAAGCACAGAAAAACAGGGTAGCTTTGAAAATGATGTGTAGTATTTATTACATAGTTTTCAAAAAAAGTAAAAAGTATGAAATGGAAATTCGTGGTTTTATATTGAATTGTCTTTCTATATTGTGCTGTGTACATGGAAATGTTCTTTTTTGTCTTTTTGTATTTAAGTTAAAAATGAATGAAAATTTAAAAAGAAAAAGAAACAGTGATCAGAAGTTTAGCTTGTACCTGAAAATCACATCCACTAGACTAATAATATTTACAGGAACAGGTGAATATAATAGCTTAGTAACCCCACTCTCTGAGGAGAGCAGAGCAGCCTAACTTATTTCTTCCCAGGAGAAGGGTGGGGGGAGGAGAGTAGAAATGTCTATTGTGCCTTCCTTAAAACCATCCAGTTACTTCCCCACGTAGGAGACAGCCCTGAATACACATGATATTCCTTTTCAGACTAGTAGAACATTATATATGAAGATAAAAAAAAAGAGTCTTGTTTGAGGATTTCCTTGCCAAAGTTTCTCTTCTAGGGATTTCAAGTAAAGAAAAGGGTGTGGCAACGTACTTATGAGGAAATTGAGACACTAGGAATAAAGGGCCAATAGGATTGCTACTTATTTTCTGAACTCTGGATCCTCCCAGTGACTAAGTCACTCTATGGGTGTTAACCTTTTTAGGGGATTGAAATTATACTATAGAAGTGTAAGGGCCAAATTTAGTATGGGAAGAGTTAAGTGGGCAGCTCAATGTAGTATTAGGGTAAGAAAGGAAACAGCCTTTTTCAAAACACAAAACAGGTTTATTAATGGGAACATGCTCAAAACACAAGTGAGGTTAATAGATCTAGGGAATCTAAATCTCTGGGGTAAAAAGGCCCCAGGCACCCAGAACCTGCCTCCGGCCCAGCCAGCTCCAAAGAGCTAGCTCTGCCTCAAAAAACACAAACTCACCACCACCTGAAATCTGTAGCTCTAAGGAGAATTAGCTTGCAGTCTCTTCTGTTTTGGTCCAAAGGTAAAAAACCCAACAGCTCCTCTAACGGTCTCCATTTACCTCAGAACCCTCTCCTCAGAAAAACTTCCCTCTCCCTCTTCCTCTCACTGCCTCTAACTATCTCTCCCACAGGAAGGGGCATTTCTTAGCCATGCTTTTAAATACCTGCTAAACTTGCTACAGAAGCACATTTGATCTGCTTAATTCAATAATGACAACAGACTCACAGTGTTGGAAGGGATAGGAATCTGCTTTATAACACCTCTGCTTAATGAAGAGGAACCCTTGGTACATTCTACTTTTGGATAGCTCTAAATGTTCATACATTTTTGGGGTGCTGTGGACAGAATGAAGAATTTGAGGTCACAAAACCTGAGTTAGAATTCTGGTTCTATCCCTTACTAGCTGTGTGACCTTGGGCAAGTCACTTAATCTCTTTTGATCTCAATTTATTCTAGATAGATGATCAGTGACCTTACATCAAACCTAATTTTGCCTCTTGAAGCATGTACACTCATCAACCCTAGCTTTTCTCTCTGGGTTCAAGCAGAGCAAGTCTCATCCCTGTTCTGCCCTATGGCCCTCCAAATACTCAGAGATAACACTTTTGACTCCCTCCCACCCTAAGTATTGGCTTCTCTTGGCTACACTAACCTAATTCTTTTATCCCTACTTCTATTGCCTTAATCCCCATCATCTCTCACTTGGATTATTAGTCTTCTAGGACAGTTTACCTGTAGCATAGCTTCCTTTTTTTAATAATAAACATCATATAGTGGAAATCTTTGTCTTGGGGACATGGTGTTCCTTCTGGCTAGTGTTAAGCTTAAAATTCTAACTGTGATGTTTAAAAAGTGATGAGTTGTCACCTTAAATTAGAAGCTTTAG